>NC_081408.1:544495191-544795191 GCF_030272615.1 Cryptomeria japonica
ATTAATAAATAAATTTATAATGATTCCTTGGGTAAAATTATTTCAGTGTTAAAAATGTAAATGCTATATTTGTTGTGTTAATTAAATTAACTTTAGGAAACCAATCTTTTAAAAACATGAGTTAACCCTTAGTAGACAAACTTAATATTCTCATCTTTTTCCGAAGAACATCTAGTATTTTTTTGTTGTTTAAAAAAAATAAAAAAAAATTGTTGTTGCATTTTTGCCCAAAAGTCTAGGCATGACATTTTGGTATCAGAGCAAGGTTTCCAACACTAGGAACCTTTCTCCATTACATTTCTCTTTAATTATTAGTTTTCTTTCAAATTATTTATTTATTTATTTATTTTATTGCTCCTTAAGGATGCCTCTGATTATGCGACAAGCTCGTAGGTGTGGTAGGGGTCCTAGACATTCTCGCATGGCACGCGAAGACGTTGTGCAGGAAGAGTCAGTTCTAGAAGGGAATCAGGAAGCTCCTCCCAAACAACTAATTGACCTTAACCGAGACGTTTTGGTTGCACCTCAAAACCTGATAGGAATAGTTTAGGATAGACTCCCAATAGTAGATCGTCAAGCAGAACACCAAATTTCTGAGAGTCATAGATTAGTAACTAGGGAGTGGAGTAGGAGTCCACCTCCTAACCATACAGAGGCTCAGGCTGAGCATGAACCTGAGTCGGTCCATCAACTTGAGGCACCTCCAGTTGTGGCACTAGTAATTTTAGAGAGAGCACCCTATGATCTCGGGGATCAGATCAAAGAACTTTTGCGTCTTCATCCAACATCATTTGCAGGATCTACTGATGGGGTAGAGGTGAGTCTTGGCAATTGAGTATAGAAAGGTGCTTCAGATTGCGTCCCTATCAGAGCAATTTGAAGGCACGGATTTCTATTCACCTTTTGAGAGGGACAGCTTCCACATGGTGGAGGCAGGAGGAGTATAAGAATGACATAGTTGTAGACACCGTCACTTGGGACACCTTCACGGAGAGATTCAAAGACAAATACCTATCAGAGCACTTTAAGCAGCGCAGGATTGATGAGTTTCATGACCTTCAGCAGAAGGGTCTTTCAGTTTCCTAGTATGAGAGCAAGTTCCTTGAGCTCTTACCCTATGTTGACTACCTAAAGGACGAGAAGCTACTCGTCAATCGGTTTATTAGAGAATTGAATGTTGGCCTATTTTTCTACTTAAAACTAAATTGTTGTATTAGAAAAACAAATTGGAATGTATGCTGCATTGAAAACAAAACAAAAAATATACATATATTATTAACCTGTGAATGAATATTTTCGCTATTACTATTCTGGTTTATGCAAAATAAAATTTAATCTACTCGGTCACATATATATATATATATATATATATATATATATATATATAACTTTATAAAATAGAACTGTTTTATAAAAAAAAACTTTCAAAAAAAAAACAACCTTGCTATGGAAGCTTGGCCACCACCATGGATAACCACGGTGGAGGCTCGGCCTGCCACACCCACAGTGGTGGCCGCAGTGCCGCCCACTGTGGGTGCCTACGTGTTGCCATGCGGCTCGCAACCCCTGCCTCTCTTTGCCCTCCTTCGGCTTCCTTCGCCATGCCATGAGCTTGGTCGCCCCTTCACCTGCACACACACACACAGTCCAAAAACAAAGAAATGTGATAGCAAAAATAATAAAACCCTAACCCAATTTCGGGTTAGGGTTAACAAATAAGATGAGAGTAAAAAAAAAAGGAGTCATAAGAATATAAAATAAGATAAACCCTAGTTAGGGTTAATATAAAAAAAAAAGTGTAATAAAATGTTAAGGGGGAAGTTCTTTTAAAATTTTGAAATGGGAAAAATCCCATTTGATTTAAGATAAATTTTAGGTTAGTTATTCTTTTATTATAGATATTAGGGATTTAGTGGAGAATGTAATAATATATTTATATAGGCAATTATATATGCATGTATGGGTAATTTTCTTAAAGAACTTATTAATGAATATTTTATAAAGTAAAATGAGTAATTTTAGGTTAAAGGGGTAATTTAAATGTTGGATATTAAATATTTAATACTTAATGTTTAAGGGGAAATTATTTCAACATTAATGTGAAGTTATTGACTAGGAAATTATTATATTGATTTAGTCGACTTTAATAGGCGAATTTTAAAACAATATTTACTATTGCTAAATTCATTATTTTTGAATGCCATGGAATATGTGTTAACATTATTTTAATTATTTTCAAAAGAAATTAAATACTATTAGGAATGAATATTATCTCTTGATTAGAAGATTGAAGAATTATTTGGGGGAATTTAATTAATTAATAAATAAAGTTGTGATGACTCCTGGGTAAAAAAAATTCAGTGTTAAAAATGTAAATGCTATATTTGTTGTGTTAATTAAATTGACTTTAGGAACCCAATCTTTTAAACACATGATTTAACCCTTAGTAGACAAACTTAATATTCTCATCTTTTTCCGAAGAACATCTAGTATTTTTGTGTTGTTTAAAAAAAAAAAAATTGTTGTTGCGGCTTTGTCCAAAAGCTTGGGCATGACACTTTGGCTCTAAGTCCCATTTGATGTCATTTATATCAACAACTTGGATGCATGTTGGATCATCACATCCACTTCTCCATGATCCCTCATATGCATGCATTTTGTCTTCCCACTCACATAAAAATTCATTATCCTGGGGTTCAACACATTTGGTTGGGAGTTTGCATCTACTTGATAAATTGGATTCATCATCACACTCTCCCAGCCCATCACCACTTTGATTATAATGATCAAAATCCATTTCCCCCTCATGTGCACTAGCATTCTCACAAAGAGTGTCATCATTAGCATCCATATACATGTTGCTAAAAGAAACAACTGAATTTTTATCAGCATGTAAATCCTCATTATTAGCACACATGTCAAAGTTGAAATCAAAAAATCCCATGCATTCAAGCTCTTTGTCCTCTTGTATATCAGTTGGTTCCATCATGGGAAGGAAATTGGTAGTAGATGCATTACTTAATGCACCATAAGAGACAACCTCACTGTCAAAAACCAAATCATCAAGGTGCATAAGTTCATCACTCTTTCCATGTGCATATCTTAGGTACTCTGCTGCTAGCAAGTCTGAGATTTCTTCACTGCTGATAGAGCATGTGTCATCTTGCTCATTTAATTACATGTCCCATATTATTGTCCTCCTCAACTGAAAACCCATTGGATTCATGAGAGCATGTGTTTGTTATGTTATGGGAGATTGCATATCCAACAACCCCCTCAAAATCGCAGTCATCATCCGGAAAAGAATGCTGACCTTGTAGATGTTTATTTCTATCTTCATTTAGGTTGTAATGGCATTCATTTTCAGGTTCATGCTCTTAAACTATCTATTGTTCACACGCATTGTCTTATTCATGTTGCTGTTGTGACTGATCTTCAACAACATACGGAGCATCATTATTAACTTGTGCAATGTCATCACACTCTTGCTCAACCTTGTCATTATCAGCATGCAAACTTTCACCATCTAGCTGCATCTTAGACTTGACATCTTTAAATATGTCAATCCATGCAACCATTTGATCCATATTAGCCAGTTTTGTTCTCCTTGGCCAATGAACAGCATTAGGTTCATAGACTTTCAAAAATAAGTCTACCCACTCAAAATCTTGAAGCATAAAACTCATAGGAATAATTTGTATTGCCTTCAAAAATCTTGACACCAATGCATAAGGGTGCTCACCCACTTGTGTTTTTATGTCTGGCTGAGCATTGGCATACATCATTGGGTTCTCAACATAGAATCTTTGCTCTTGTTCTATTTGGGCTGATAAAGTCGCTCATATTTCTGAAAAGTATAGGTTGGGACAGTAGGGATACACATGCTTTAAGATATACATTCAATACTTGACACATGTTACTCTTGTGCACACATTGTATCCTCATATGATGGAAAAATCTCAAGAGTAGGAGGTTTCTCATGACTAACTATATTATAGTTGTATCTCTCCAAAAATAACCTCCTCAAGCAATCCCATGAAGACACACTTTGCATTGCTAAACATTCATATGAATCCTTTGCACCATCTTTCAATGATCTCGCAAAAAACTTCATGACTATAACTTCATTGCAAAGTTGATAGTCTTCAAAAAACTCACTGAATAACTTGACATGTGGAGTGGTGATTTGGATTCTTGTGCATGAAACAAAGGCACTTGATCCTTAAACTCAATGGGGAAGGGATGTGGGTACCATTCAATGTTGCTGAAATTGAAAGGTATGTATTGTTTAGGGATGAAAACCCTTCTAGGATGACCTTCCTTAAGTTGTTGATCACTCATTATGCCTGGGACAACATAATGACCATACATCTTCTTGTCTTTACAAGCTTCTCAATCAAACTTTACAGTTACACATCTCTTGAATCTCTTTTCAACAAGTTCTTAAGTAAAAGCCATACATAAATAAGACTGAAATATTGGACTTAAGACTTTTGAATGAACCTATTACAAAGATTGCATACTTCTCCTAATATAAGCATATAATTGATAAATGAAACTAAGAAGTATGCAAATTTTAAAACTAACACTTTCCCTTTTACTTAGTGTTGCAACACTAGGTAGGGAAACATTTTCTACAAATGACTTATGGAAATGCGTTGGACTCATGAAAGTCAAAATACCTAGAAATGTTGTAGTGGTTGTGAATTAGCTTTCTAGTTGGAAATATTGGTAGATCTGGAGCTACCTCCACATCTTCATTACGTTCCTTCGTAGAGTAGCCACCTCTTTGCAGAGGACAAATATTTGAACAGCTGGAATTTATTCATAGGTCAAATTTGTTCCAAAACCAGCACTACAACACCTCCTTATCATCATATGGCATCATATGGATTCCATCCTCAACTTGTCAGGGTACTTCATCATAAGAGCTCAAATCTGCTTCATCTCTACTGCAAATTATTTGGTTTTTCTTAGTTCTTCTTCAAATAATGCACACTGGTGCAGAGATCTCAGAGTCACCACTCACAATTTGTGAGGTATTATGTAGTAATCATGAAAAATGGGCAGATCTAGACAGACTTACATCGAAAGATGAATTACAACAGATTCTCAAGCAACATTTCTGAGAATTGACTATACTGATAAGGGATGGACTTAACAAGCTCATGACTCTATAAGGAAAAATATTTGGGTCCTATGATGAGGGAGCATAGCTCAACCATCAAATCACAGAAAGACGGAGAAAACTCTATGCAATATGCCCAGGAGAGTCGCCATTTTGTTGGTGACTCAGATGGGACAATCTCAACTGTATATTGGGCCAATCTTTTCTAACTAGAGATTTTGGATATTTATCCCGAGCAAAGTCACCATTTTGTTGGTTCCCAAATGGGTTTACACTACAAGAGGCAGAAACCAAGTTGATTCTTCAAATATCTATGGAGAAGCCAACTCCAACTATTAAAATCCTCAAGAACTTGGACCAACCAGCAAAAATTCAAACAAATCCTTCTACACTTTGGGCTCTGCATAACCCGGGAGGGTGATCCCTTAGTGAATTTTATGATCTATGTGCTATACTCAAAAATTTACTAAAACAAAGTAGATAATCTCATATATAGGCTCAACAATAGGAAGAATGCTCAAGGATGGAAAATCCTTCAGAGATCCTCAACCTAATTGGAGCATGAGATGGGTAGAACACATAATAACAGACATAAATTGAAAAGTATTCTGATAATCAACAATTTATAGCAAGTTGTCGGTGAGTTTGAACACAAAACTAACATTAAAAATAGTTACAAGCTGTGATCAGTGCCTTACTCCATTGGGTACCTAAATTTACAAGATGTAAAATGAAAATATGACATAATTTTATCTAATAGCATAGGATCTAAGATAATATTGCCTTACAATATATCTCATCTACAATCCTAGCCCAAACTACTTATCAAAATCCCTACATAAGCCCTACCACTCTGCAATTCCACTCAAGCATTTAATCTACCCCTTAGATCGAAGCATGAACAAAAAAAATATACACCATAATAGTGCAACAAATGAAAAAACCCTTGATTCTACTCATTCAAAATATGATAGAGTTATACACTGGAGAAATGGATTTGAATTATATTTTATTTACGTGATCAACTATCTTCTATCACAAAATAATTTACATATAACTCCTTCAAGAACCTGCACAAATCTTGACACAAAATGCTTTTCATTACTCTATAAATGACTTTGCAGCTTGCTCATTTCACCTAGACTCGCTACTAGAACCAAAAAAGGAACCCCAAAGGAACCAGAATTCAGAACCACTAAAGGGACCAAAAAAAAGAACATTGTCTCTGTTAGTTCTGATACTTAATGTAAAGTACAGATGCCAATAGCTAACAAGATGAGAGGGGGGGAGTGAATCATACAAACTTAAACTTCCATAAAATCAATAGATTCAACCTCGGTAACTTATACTTCAGCAACTTAACCAAAAACTGCTAAACATGCAAACTTATGAACACATAATCATAATAACAATCATAACACTAGATTTAATGTGGAAACCCAAAAAGGGAAAAACTACTGTGGGATTTCAGACCCACTAAGAAATATACTCTTCTAGAGTATGCTCGATTAAAAGAAAATCCTGTTAAAGATTACAAACACATTGCTAGATGTGACCCGGTTAAGGGATTTCCCTCAGATCTATTAGGATCTTCATTTTGTTAGAAGTGACCTTGTCAAAGGATTTCAAACACTCACTTAGAATGTTACCTTGCTAGAGGGTTTACATATAAGACTGTTAAGTCCACTCGGTTAAGAGATTTTCTGTCACTTACAAAATAACAGTAATAAAAATCTATCTGCAACTTCACATCTAAAATGCTAAAGCAGATTCTTATTTGCTCAAAACAATCTAGTCATAGGACTTATCTTGTCCCTCTGTTGGGCTCTCTACTCTATTATTCAAACAGGTCTTCAAGCTTCTGTGCTCAGTAATCACTATGTAGCATCCCTGTGCATACACTTGCCCGCATACATTGTTTATTAACAATTCCTTATTTATAAATAATTGCTAACCGTTAAATCTCCTTGATCACATTTCCCATGATCAATCTTAGCCATCAGATCTTCAAACTTGACCAGGTTCAATGTATCCTTCCGATCTGAAAATGTTTTACCTTACCTCGGGACTTGCATTCCTATCTTGGAACTTGCATAAGGTTATTGTGGTTCAATCTGTGTTGTAGATCTTCCTGCCGATTTTCCTTTGCCATAGATCCTTAACAAACTTCATGCACAGCATACCAATCATTTATACATCTCTAGCTAATCATTGTCCTTCATTAAATAATGCTTTTATCCATCCCATGCACACTATCATAACTCGGTTGCAACTCGATAAAGACTAAACTTTACTCGGTAGACATTTCGCCTTCATTAACCAATATTGATAACCTTAGGGTTTACCGACTAGGTTTCTTAGGGTTTACCGACTAGGTTCTTTGCTCGGTTGCATAGTATAGTATTAACCTTACAATCAACAACATATGTAGGATATCAAAACAATCTAAACATCATGATCTCATCATTGTCTAACTTGGTAATAGTTGCCCATTGAATAACTTATTCCTCCCTTTATTCATCACATTATTTCTGTGTCTTTTACCGACATCTTAATTCTCTTCTAATCAATCTTCTCAAGATACGGCAACATCATACTGAATCAGATAATCAATTTCTTGACATCAATGATAAAATAATGTTATAAAGATAGTTATCATCCTTCTTCAGTTATATCAATAATCTTCAACAACCTTCTCAATATCCTTATTGAATATCAACAATCTTTCTTACTGTAATGCCAACAATCTCCCCCTTTGGCATTGAGGGCAAAACCAACAATTAAATGGTAATACCAATAAGATATTCAAATTGATTCGGATTCAGATTGCTGTTAGACTTCTTCTGTTATCCTTGATCTGTTGTCTTCTGAAGTCTTCTCCATTTTTCATTAGGCTTTTGAGTTGTTCACTTGCATTTAGTCTTCTCCATTTTTGCAATCTACTCCCCCTGTCATTAGTCTTCTGTTATTTCCATCATTTAGGGCTTTACCATGTAGTCAACCATTTAGTCTTTCAACCATTTAGTCTTCTCCCCCTTTGACAACAATGCCAAAAAGTAAAAGAACTAAATCATGATTTCTTCCTCTGTGAAGTGATTTGTCGTGTTGTGTAACATCTCAGTCTCGGTCAGATCAACTTGTCTCTATTCACTTTTTCCTGCACACCTTTAGAAAACCTTCTAAAGTGCATAAATCAACATCAATCCACACATAATATTTTGTAGATTCATCAAATTGATGCTTTCACCAAACTCAGTCAGTGAGTAGAAGATAGGGGTAGGACCCCTAACTTGCTTCTGAGATACTCAAAAGTGTCCCTTGGCAGTGGCTTTGTGAAGATGTTTGCTAATTGCTCCTTTGAACTGATATATTCCAACATAATTTTCTTCTCTTGAACTTCTTCTCTGAGATAGTGATACTTTATAGATATATTCTTTGTCTTAGAGTGCATCACTGGATTCTTTGTAATGTTAATGGCACTAGTATTATCATAAAATATAGTTACTGGCTATGTAACTTTCTCATTTATACCTTCCAACAGTTGTTTGAGCCATGCTATATTGATACAATTCAATGCTGCAGCAACATATTCAGCTTCTGTTGTAGACTGAGAAATACATCCTTGTTTCTTGCTAAGCCAACTTACTAGTCTTTCTCCCAAAAAGAAAGCTCCACCACTTGTTCTTTTCTTGTCATCTATGTTGCCTACCCAATCAGCATCAGTATAAACTTTTAAATCAAAATTATTCCTCTTTTCATATACTAAGCCATAATCTTCAGTGCCTCTCAGGTATCTGAAAATTCTCTTGATTGCTGTCATATGGGTTTCCTTGGGATCTGCAGAGAATCTTGCTACAATACCTACTGCATGTGCTATATCCTATCTACTATGCACAACATATTGCAATTTTCCAATCATAGATCGGTAAAGTGTCTCATCAACAGATGTAGATTCATCATTCTTTGATAATTTACAGTTAGTAGTCATAGGAGTACTTACTGGTTTAGAATCCTCCATCCCAAAAAATTTCAGGATTTCCTTTATGTACTTGGATTGAGTAATGAAAATCTCATCTTTCATTTGCAATATTTGTAAACCTATAAAATACTTTATATCACCAATTAGTGACATCTCAAATTCTTTGCACATTTCATTTCCAAAGTTCTTGCATAAGGAGTCATTACCACAAAATATAATATCATCAACAAATATGGTTGAGATCGGTATTCCATTGTCATCATCTTTCTTCATGTACATATTGTTATTTTCACTTGTCCTTATAAAACCAATCTTGATTAAATAAGAGTGCAATCTTTCATACCATGCTCTAGGTGCTTGTTTCAGACCATATAAGGCTTTGTTTAGTTTGCATACCTGATCTTTACTCCTGTCTTCAACAAATCCTTCAAGTTGTTCAATGAAAACTTCTTCTTCTTGTATACCATTCAAAAATGTAGATTTAACATCCATTTGATATACCTTTAAATTTTTGAAAGCAGCATATTCCAACAATGTTCTTACTCCCTCAAGTCTAGCCACAGGTGCAAAAGTTTCACCATAATCTATTCCTTCTTCTTGAGCATAACCTTTGCAAACTAGTCTTGCTTTGTTGTGAATGACCTCACCTTTTTCATTTAGCTTGTTTCTGAAAATCCACCTAGTACTGATTACATATTTGTCCTTTGGTCTTGGGATTAGTGTCCATGTGTCATTCTTCTTGATTTGATCAATTTCTTTTGTCATAGAATTTACCCAATCTTCACTGTTAAATGCCTCTTTCACTATTCTCGGTTCAAATTCAGAAATCAGACATGTGTTATGTCTCAATTTGTTTCTTGTCATCACTGGATCATCTTTATCTCCTATAATCTGACTTTATGCATGATGTCTTCTGACATATTTGGCTAATATAGGCTCGGTAGGTTCTGTATGATCTTCTTCATCACTCGGTAACTGGACATTATCTTCATTTTCTTCAGCAACATTCTTGGTAGGACTTCTTGGTTGAACATAAACAAATTCTTCATAATATTCTAGTTCTTTGGAATTTCCTTCATCATTTCTTTCTGCAAATTTATCAATTTTCACATTTGCACTTTCCACTATTTTGTTAGATGATTTGATCAGACATTTAAATGCTTTACTTCTAGAAGAATAACCAAGAAATGTTCCTTCTTCACTTTTCTGATCAAACTTTCCATTTCTGTTATCTTTGTGAGCATAGCATCTACTTCCAAAGATTTTAAAGTGACTTACATTAGGTTTCTTGTAATACCAAATCTCATATGGTGTCTTCATAGTTCCTTTCTTCAGTTGAACTCAGTTCAGGGTGTAAACTGCAGTGTTGATTGCTTCTCTCCAAAATGTTTGAGGTACCCTCTTTTCTATCATCAGGGTTCTTTCACAATCCACAATTGATTTGTTTCTTCTCTCGGCTATCCCATTTTGTTGAGGTGTTCTCGGTGTAGATACTTGCCTCTTTATACCATGATCATTGCAGTATAAGTTAAATTCATCAGAAGTGAATTCTCCTCCTCTATCAGATCTAAGACATTTCAGTTGTCTTCCTGTTTCATTTTCAACTCTTGCCTTGTACCATTTGAAAATTTGAAAAGCTTCTAATTTTTCTTTTAAAAACATGACTGACATCATCCTTGAGTAATCATCCACAAATAATATGAAATATTTATCACCATAATAACTTTGAACTTTCATAGGACCACAAAGATCAGTGTGTACTAGATCTAAAAATTCCTTTAGAAGTGTAGGACTTGCTTGTAAAGCTTGATCTTGTCATCTTACCCATCTGGCATCCTCGGCACATAGCATTCTCAGGTTTTTCAAGACTCAGTAGACCTCTTACTTGGTTCTTCTTACTTATTTTGATCAAATTATCAAAATTTACATGACAAAACCTTTTATGCCATAACCAGGTATCATCTATCTTTGCATAAAGATACTTGTTCCGAGTTGAGTCAAGATGAAATGTATTACCTTTTGTTTTTTTCCTGGTAGTAGCTAACTTTCCATGCTTGTCATGAACTTTGACAATTCCTTTCTGAAATTCTATTCGGTATCCTGTATTGTTTAGCTGTGCTACACTCAACAAATTGTATTTCAAACCTTCAATCTAGTATACATCATCACATTTAGCATTGTCAAGAAGTGTGATAGAGCCTTTACCTTTCACCGGACATGGTGCATCATTACCAAATCTTACATAGCCTCCATCATAATCTTCAATTTAACAAACTTGTGTTTATCACCTGTCATATGATGTGAGCATCCACTGTCTATGATCCAAGAATCATTATTATTTATGTGAGATATTAGGGCTTTTTCTTCATACCTTTCTTCATCAGATCCATCTTTAATAGCCACATAAATAACTTCCTCAGTATCAGTTTCATCAGATTTGTCATCATTGGATTCCTCATCTGCTACTAGACATGTCTTTCTATCTCTCCTTCTGAAGTCTCGGTGTCCTCTGTATTGGTTATATTTCTACCTGTTATCTTGGTATTCTCTCTTTTCACTAGATTCTTTGTCAGGGTAGTTAGAAGCCATATGTCCTATTTTATCACAATTGAAACATTTTAAAGGTAGCTTTCCTCTATACTTACCTTTTCCTCTCGATAACCTTCTGGCTAATAATGCTTCAAATTCTTCTTGCTTCTTGATTTCCTCATATAGTTTGTTCACTTTTTCCATGTTCTTGTGAAATCTTTCACTTGCTTCACTGTGATCCCCTTCAGAGTACTTACTCATTCTATCATTGTAATCATCAGATTCACCAATATGAAAAGAACTGAATGCAAATTCTACTTTATTTACCAAAGACCCATTGTTATCAAAATTAGTTAACTCAAATGCATGTAGCTTACCAATAGTAGCATCCAAAGAAACTAGCATGTTAGGTACAAACCTCAATTCATTGATTGCAGAGACTCGAATAGCATAAGCTGGTAGAAGGGTTCTCAACAAGTTACTTGTTATATCCTTTTCTTCAATAGTTCCACCTGCTCCTTTAATTTGATTGACAATCTCCTTTAGTCTTGTAATGTATTGGGTTATGTTCTCACCTTCATTCATCCTCATGGATTCAAGTTGTCCTCTTCGACTATCTACTTTTTCTCCTTGAACATGTTCATCACCTCCATACACAAATATGAGCTTAGTCCACATTTCTTTTGCATCATTACAGCCTTCTAGATCATTAAACTCTAAGTCGGTCAATGCTGATGTTATTTCAATCATAGCTTGAATATGTTCTTGCTTTGCCTTAATCTCTTCCAAGGACATAGGGTTGGTGCTTGGTGCAATGTAATCATTCTCCAGATAATATGTTGCATATTCTCCAATTCTTGATAAATGTAGCTTCATCCTTTTCTGCCATGTGGAGAAACTTGACTTGTTCAACTTTAGTGCATCCCTTTTATACATCTTTGGATCTATGCCTCAAGTACCTTTAAAAAAAAATTTGAAGTCCAAAGCTCTGATACCAATTGTTATTTCTGATACTTAATGTAAAGTACAGATGCCAATAGCTAACAAGACGAGAGGGGGGGGTAAATCATACAAACTTAAACTTCCATAAAATCAACAGATTCAACCTCGGTAACTTATACTTCAGCAACTTAACCAAAAACTGCTAAACATGCAAACTTATGAACACATAATCATAATAACACCAATAACACTAGATTTAACATGAAAACCCAAATAGGGAAAAACCACTGTGGGATTTCAGACCCACTAAGAAATATACTCTTCTAGAGTATGCTTGGTCAAAAGCAAATCCTGTTAAAGATTACAAACACATTGCGAGATGTGACCCGGTTAAGGGATTTCCCTCAGATCTGTTAGGATCTTAACTTTTTTAGAAGTGACCTTGTCAAAGGATTTCAAACACTCACTTAGAATGTTACCTTGCTAGAGGGTTTACATATAAGACTGTTAAGTCCACTCGGTTAAGAGATTTTATGTCACTTACAAAATAACAGTAATAAAAATCTATTTGCAACTTCACATCTAAAATGCTAAAGAAGATTCTTATTTGCTAAAAACAATCTAGTCATAGGACTTATCTTGTCTCTCTGCTGGGCTCTCTACTCTTTTATTCAAACAGGTCTTCAAGCTTCTATGCTCGGTAATCACTATGTAGCATCCCTGTGCATACACTTGCCCGCATACATTGTTTATTAACAATTCCTAATTTATAAACAATTGCTAACCGTTGAATCTCCTTGATCACATTTCCCATGATCATTCTTAGCCATCAGATCTTCAAACTTGACCAGGTTCAATGTATCCTTCCGATCTGAAAATGTTTTACCTTACCTCGGGACTTGCATTCCTATCTTAGAAATTGCATAAGGTTATTGCAGTTCAATCTGCGCTGTAGATCTTCCTGCCAATTTTCCTTTGTCATAGATCCTTAACAAACTTCATGCACGGTATACCAATCATTTCTACATCTCCAGTTAATCATTGTCCTTCATTAAATAATGCTTTTATCCATCCCATGTGCACTGTCATAACTCGGTAAATACTAAACTTTACTCGATAGACATTTCGCCTTCATTAACCGATATCGATAACCTTAGGGTTTACCGACTAGGTTCTTTGCTCGGTTGCATAGTATAGTATTAACCTTACAATCAACAACATATGTAGGATATCAAAACAATCTAAACATCATGATCTCATCATTGTCTAACTTGGTAATAGTTGCCCATTGAATAACTTATTCCTCCCTTTATTCATCACATTCTTTCTGTGTCTTTTACTGACATCTTAATTATCTTCTAATCAATCTTCTCAAGCTATGGTAACATCATACTTAATCAGATAATTAATTTCTTGACATCAATGACAAAATAATGCTATAAAGATAGTTATCATCCTTCTTTAGTTATATCAATAATCTTCAACACCTTCTCAATATCCTTATTGAATATCAACAATCTTTCTTACTGTAATGCCAACACTCTCATGGCCTTGAAATCTCTTTTATATAAACAAGGGAGAAAACAAGCTACAGACCAGAGGAGTCACCTATCATCAGGATGACAAGACACATCTGATTTTGTTACAAAATATTCCATAGTTTCTCAAAATATCCCAACTGCTTGGAAATATTCCTTATGCTCTTTACCATCCTTATTGTTGTGTCAATTAAAATATGATATGGGCTCATGATAGACTGCAAGATGCCAAAATGTTTTACTCATAGTAGAAAACCCTAACACTATGCTTCGAAGGCCTGTTTCAATATTTTTGGTTCTTAAAATTTCTCTGCTCATGCTTGAAATGCCTCTAGAAGTGTCGTCTTTTCTTGTCTAATCAACCTCAACTCAGTAGAAACCTTCAAAAAGGTCCCTTAGGAATGAGTCGACATCCAAGTGTCCTGATTTGTCATTATTTGTTCCATGTCAACAAGCCTGCACTTTATCTATTCTAATTTTCTCACGTGGGTGACAAACAATACCTTCAATTACCCTTTTAAAAATTTAGTTTGAAACTCTGTCGTAGATCTTCCCCGTCTCGGAAAATCATACGATCACCAATGGTCAATCTGACATTGACCTTCTATCGTGGCATGTGGACCCATCAAAATGTGTGATGTAGCAACACCAATTCATCTTCTAGCCTAACGTTGTTAGCGGCCTCACCTTTGGCTCATCTTGGTCCGCTTGGGACACGTGGCATCATCTCGTGATGTCGCAGTCCTTAACCTCCTTGCATCTTCCTTCACGGGGTTATGAGGGTTGTTGGATCTATTCAATCTTTACCTCATTTCCATGGTAACCACCAGTCTTTATCCAGTTAAACATCGAGTACCTTTTATCATAGATTAAAACATCATCATCCATTGAAGCATGTGCAGATTGATGAATCATTAGTAGTCTGGACTTTACCCGCTGGGAACTGGTAACATCAAATGTTGCAAAGGTTTAACTGTCAGCTTAACCTCCCTGCCTTAGACACGTGGCATCATCTCGTGATTTCGCGGTACTTAACCACCACGCACCATCGACTGCGGGGTAGCGTAGGCAGTAGGATCTGCTCAGGGTTTAACTGTCGGCCAAAATATTTAAAAGTTTAGACTTAGGAAAATATAAAGGCGCTGGCTAAAAATAATAAAGGGGCCCGACCATAGGGAAATTAATGCAGACTTAGGAAAATATTAATAGGGGCCTGATATAGAAATAACTTAATGCCTAGGGAAAGACATGGCCCCGCCATAGGCTTAGACCCTTTGAAATTTAAGACAAAAGGGTAACGCGGAAATAGAAGAGTCTTAGGGTTTCAATAAAAGACTTAAAAAAAATTCATAAACCCTAAACCTTGAACCCTAACCCTGTGACACAGAACAGAGGGCAAAATTAATCCAAAATGACCAATATTTTAACTAAGGCATGAAGATTTTTTGCACAGTCATTTCTAGGACTATCAGAAGGTTGGTTGCTTGTTAATTCTAGACCTAGACCTTGCATCATGAGTTTTTTTTTATAAATTGAGAAGATGTAAAGGTGTTGATTTCAAGCTAATAGATGATGGGTTAGACAAGTTATGCTTTGGATCAGACTTCATGCCCTGAGACAAATCTCTTTCAATGTGGTGCTTGCATCTAGAAAGGAAGAGGCCAGCCATAATAACTAACCCACAACAAATTTTAGGGTAGTTTATGGTATATAGACTTAAATACATTTCAGCAACTAAGGTGGTAGAATTAAATATAAATACAACCTTGTTCAATAATACAAAGGTAGAGGAACAAGATCAAACAATTACAGAGCTTAGGAAGGAGAATAATGACTTGAGAGGGGCACTAAGAGTGTCTTCAGGTAGAGGCCTCTTGTAGAAGAAAAGGCTACATCTTCAAAATTAAAAATTGATGTTATTTTTTAGAAAGGGAAAAGAGAAGAAGCAGAAAGGTAGTTGGTCGAGGCCCAACAAGAAAATGTGTCCTTGAAAAAAGAGTTGAATACTGGCAAGTTCAAAATGGCTCAAAATTTGATTAAAGCCAAATTTTAATAAATGTTGCCACGTATGTAGCTTATGTGGACAAGGTATCAATAGATTGAACAAATCATTCAAAGATAGAGAAAAATATAACTCCATTTAAAGCTTGTAATAAAACACTTGTCAAAAAAGGAACAATTGTTTTATTATTTACATAAATATTTTGAGAATCTTGAGAACGAAGGTGAGAGGCCTTGGGAAAGCATGATTGATGAATTTAAAACCATGATGTCTGAGAAAGATGCATTATTAGTTAAGCATCATAGATTTAATGAATACATAGAAAAATCTCTTGCCAGATTCAACAAATTGTAGAGCACCACTCATCCACCATTTGTCAATGACGCTAGGGAGGATACGACAAAACATGAATGGAAGGTTGAACTTGGCAAAGTTCTGCTACATAATATAATTGACAAAGTAACAGATGATGCAAAAAAGTTAGAGGAGAACTTGAATAAATAGTTGGATGGCTTGTATGAGCTTGACTACAATGTCAGAATTTTGAATAGACAAAATGCAATTGTGGCAAGTCCAGCATATCATGCTCATCTAGATGCCTACAAATAGTTTTTTTGAAAGAAAAGTTCAGAGCTGAGCAAGGGAAGATTTAAGTGCCTTGGTCATTTTTTACCAAAGATATTTTGTCCTATTTACATGTCATTTCTAGTAGGATCCACAAGTGCTAACTCACTCACAGGTTTGGTTTTTCTCCAACTCAACATAGATATATTAACACACAAGAAATCATGTCAAAAGTAATCATTAGCAATTGTTGGCCAGGTTGTTTCCTTCCTTTCTCTTGTATTTCCAGCCATGGAATACTTTTAGCATTTTCTTTTGTATGCAAGTTAAAATGTGACATGTGGCAATGTAACCCAAAGCTTGTTGCTCCCTTGTGTTATAAAAGGTAATTCAAGGTTACTTTGCAAGGGTTCTAAGTTGACTTTGTATGGGAGGGGTAGACTAGTTTGCTTTGTACGAATTTTTTGTTCAGAAAATATAGTTGCATATTTTTATATTGCATGAATTGTATGGAACATTTCAATAATATTAATGAAAAAATTAGTCCAAATTGTCTCATATCCAGTGTTATTTTGCTTGCATGAGTTTATTTGTTCAGGATGAATAAGCTTGTCCTTGTGAAAATGTTACAAGTGTGTAGTGAATTTATAGGTTTTCTTTAAGGAAGAAATTAAATCCTCTTGGTGCATTTACAACAATGAAGAAATACGACAAAGATCTTAAAGTATGGTTTGGAATGATGAAATAGAGTGCTTATGTGAGGTATAGGTTCTCAAATTTGCAAGTGCATTTCATATAATTTTTTTAATATATGACTTTTTTGCCCAATGGATATAAGCATTGGTCCAATTTTCTGAATTCTAGTAACCAGTTTAGAATTATGTCAAGCATAATTTCTATTGTGCTAGTACGAGTAGAATTAGAGTAGGTTTTTATTCTCAGATGCATAATAAATATGGGTAGCTGGAATTGAGCCAATTATGAGTGTAATCTCATGTATTTTGGTCATAAACATGAGAATTATCTACATATGAATGATATTTATGGTTAATTCATTAAATATTTAGGTATTATCCAGTATTCTCACCTTGGTCTTGCAAATCCAAAAGAGAAGGAGAATTCACACAATTTTTGAATAATTATCAAGCATTGGCCGCTGATCTATAATATCCTATGATGGGAGAGGGAAATGAAGAACACAAATGGACACTGAGAGGGGGGTGAATCAGTTTATTTTAAAACTTTAATTTGATTGTGCAGATTTTAAGGATGTAATGCAATCATAAACACACACACAGACACAAGATCACATCACATAACACCTGATGTATTAAGAAAACCCAATGTGGGAAAAACCTCGATGAGAATAGTTGTTGGAGTCTACTACTCCAATCTAGCCTCAAAATGAATAACAGATTACAATGTTTAGGGCACCAACCCAAGGAGCATCAACCCCTAAAACTTTAGGGCACCAACCCCTAATTTTATGAGCACCTACCCCTACTCTCAACACCCACTTAGAGATTTGCAATGGTTGTTCAAGATTTCAATTTGCAATAATGAGACCTCATTACAAATGATTTTTGTAACACTTACACATTTCTCATATCATGAGAGTGACTTTCTCTGCCTACTAAAAGTTCTCCTCTATTTCTCCTCCTTCCTCTGGTTATCTTCTTCTCTCTACTACAACATTACTCTCCAGAATGCTATGTTATTGCTTTGTTTTCTCTTGGCAAATACACACTCTATCTCTCTCTCAATAGAAACACTTTCTATACTTTTCCACTCCTCCACACTTCTCTTCAGCACATTGTATATCCTCTCTACACACACTATCAGTCAACTTGTTGAGATATCATTATCTTTCACCAAACAATGTCGAATCACATTTATAGCTACTGCTGGATTAGATCGACTATGTACACATCAAATTTTTCTTGTGCTACAATCTTGAATATTTTATTCAAGTCAGTTGTCTTGGAGGTTTGCGACTTAAGATTTTTTTTCTTTATTTTGAATATGATCTCATACTTGCCTCCTGTAGTAAATTCATCCAACCTTTCTTCTGATCATTCTCTGTACTAAGTTTCAATTTTTAGCAACCCCAATTTGTCTAATAGATTTGATTTTTCCTCTGTTGATTTCATCGAGCCCATCAACCATTTTCAACTTAGTCACCATTAATGTATTCTCCATCCTCTTCGAAAAGTTTGACAACTACCACACTGAAATCCACTATCACCGACTTCTGCATATTTTATTTGTTCTCTATTTAATAGGGAGTCTCATGTGTTCATATTCTTTGTCCATATTAGATAGTCAAGGTCGGTCAGCTTCCACGTAGATCATTTTGCCTATCGACACACAGACATCTTCTTATTCAGTGTTTAAATCACTTGGTCAATCTTGTTCAATCGTCCACGTGGACCTCTGAGTCTATCGGCTTGCAGACATGGCCGCAAAGTCGATCACAAACTTCAATTCTATTCACAAAATTCCCTTTCATCTTTCCAACAAGTGTCTTCTGATTTGATCCATACATGCCATGTCATCAGGTCAAACTTGGTCAACGCCCATGTGGACTATCAAGCTGTTCAGATCCATTGAACTTCATGCATGTTCTACCCACACGGGATAAGCTTTTGTTGTTCTCAAAAAGCCTTGCTTTTTCTTTGTTAGCCTGCATTACATTAGCATAGTGTCTTTACCCATGCGGGATAAGCTTTGTCTTCCCTTAACAAGCATCTTCTTATCCCGCGGCCCTTTCCTTATCCTTGCGGAGATGCGTGGGATACGGAAACCTTTCTTTTTCCTTTATACTCTTATCCCACAGCAATTTTCTTTCTATTGTGAACCCTCACAGGATAAGGATTTCCTTTGTATCCTTCACTTTACTTTGTTATCCCACGCGAACCTTGTGTAGCCTCTTACTTCGTGCGGGATAAGGTTTCTCTATTTTTTCTTTGCTTTTTCTTATCTCGTGGGCTTCTTCACATCTCATCTTGGTCACATGGGATAAGCAAGCCCTTCTCTTCCTTTTGTTTTTCTTATCCCGTGAGCCTACTAACATCATTTGTTATTGTGAGGATCCGGTAAGCACTAAGAGGGGGGTGAATCGGTGATAACAATAAACTGCAATCTTTCACCAATCTGAAAACACTTCACTGAAAATAGTTCATGACCAGTACCCGTAGCTGATCAAATAGTCTTCTAATCAGATTTAACAAAACATTACCAGTAGCTACTTAAGTGTTCATCATTAAGAAATTATAGTAAAGACATCAAATGAATAACTCAACAAGCCATCCACAACATGAACACATAGATTTTTCACGTGGAAACCTAAATGGGAAAAACCATGGTGGTAATTGGCACCCACAAAATATTTGCACTCTTTTGGAATGCACCATGTTAAAGGCCTATCCCGGTTAGGAGCTTTATAATAATGCTCGGTTAAGAGCAGACCCTATTAGGAGTCACCTGGTGAAGGGATTTTAAGCTCCACTCTATTAGGATCTCTACCCTGCTAGGAGTAACCTTGCTAAAGGATTTAAACCCAAATTAATGAGCCACCCAGTGAAGGGATTTACATCAAGCCTCTTAGGACCTACCCAGTTAAGGGATTTTAATATTGTTGCAACTGTTAGGAAACAACATTTAAATGATTAGATCAATGCACTCTATGCTTTCTAGTACAGATCCATTTAAGCTCCAATCTAACTCACACATGCAGCCATCTCAATCTGGTTTGGCACACTCTTCTTCTCTAATCACCGACACACTAAACCTTCTCAAACTCGACCTAAATAGACTTTACAATTAGGTCGGTTACAAAACCGTAACAAAATTCAAAATACATTAAATTTGCATCATAGATCATTAGATCATTATAAATCATTTACAAATCATCATACAGATCATTACAACAAATTTCAAGACAATTACAATCGTTGAATGATCATAACACATCACCGCACATTGATATGATAAGTTGTCAAACCCTTAACACATTCCATTAAGCACTCTATTATTTCCCAATAAATTCAATCCTTGTATGTGCTTAAGCAACATCTTATCTCTTCACACAGATTCTGACACATCATCATCAACTTATGAACATGAAAATAATCAACGCCAAATCATAAAACATCACCGATCAAAAGATCTTGTTACCGGTTCTCAAACCTTGCACTGAACAAACAACAGTCAATTATAAACATGACTTCTGATTCTCCAAACATGATGTGGTTTCAGTCATAGACTCGTTATAATGTCATAAGCATGCATTCCAAACCACAACGCCTAACTCAACATGGATCCCTACCACAACCATCTCCTTTATTGTTCCTACTAACCGGTTCACTATCACTTGGTATTTTTGCTTTCCAACTCAATCCATTTCAATCTATTACCGGTTAGACTTAACTGAGATAACTTAGATGATATATAAAACATAAACAAACATGGTTTTCATCAATGACAACACAAATAATTTATCATCATATCACAATTATATCATCACCAACCGTCTCTTACTGGTACATCATCATCTCTATCAGTTATGCCAATATGCCAACATCATCTTTGTCTTATGCAGGATAAGCATCTTCAAGCAATATCCCTTTGATTTCTTATCTTGTGAGACCATATCTCTCTTCAAGTTTGCACAATGTGGGATAACAGGGCGTCTTATTTGCCCTTGTTAATTGTTATCCCGCATGACATTTTGTGATCATCTTAGCATGTGCTGGATAAGGGAATCTGCAATCTTCCCTTAAGTTTCTTATCTCGCGTGACTTTTGTCAGTCAATTTTGACACCACGGGATAAGATAGAACATCTCTCCACTTTGACCTCTTTTGACTATCTTATCCCAAACAACCATTGTTGATCACTTTTGACAACACGGGATAAGAGGGACCACTTTGTTTCAACAAACTTAAGTTATCCTGCGCGGCATTTGTTGATAACTTTTGATATAGCGAAATAAGAGGGACCGCCTTGTTCATCAAACATAAGTTATCCTGCAAGGCATTCAACATTCAACCAACATGTTGCGAGATAAGGTGAACACCTTTGACTTTTCTACAATGTTATCTCGCACGGTCTCTTCCCTACATTTGAACACACCACGAAACCCTCGGATACACGTGAGCCAAATAACTGCTACCACATGGAAATCATCTTGGTGACTATTGCTGACATGACCGACACGTGAAGACAATGAATTTGGTTGAAACCCCTACAACATAACACGACATGTTATGTGTGACTGCTACCTGCATCACTACAAGCTTCCTTGACATCCTTATGCGTGATTGTTGCCTGCATCACAGCAACCTCCCTTGACAATCTTTTGACATCAATGACAATAATGCCAATAGGAAAATCCCTAGGAGTTATATATGAATCAGCTGCAATGACCAACATGAACCTAAAATGATATGATGTGAATGCTAAAATGAAAATGATATGAAATAATTGTCAAAAATGAAAATGAATGTTAAAAGGAAAATGAAATGACTTGAGGATGATGCCTTGGTTATAGTGGGAAGATGTCAATCATGAGTCTCAATTATATGCATTCTACCACTTTGTGGGATAGAGGCATGTCACAAAAATTTTTATGACAAGGATATTAAGGGCTCTGAGATTAGTTGGGATGAAATGGTTGACTTGTATGAGCCGCTACCTTCTATACTGGCAGGATCGATAGGAGGTTTCATTTGCCCTAGTAGGAGATCTCATGTATTGTCACTGGGTTGGGGTTGTACACTAGAGCGTATGGTGACAACAAGTACACATTTTTCCTTGGGTGTGTGTTTATTAGCACACCTTTATCATGACCTACATCAATTTGCTTATGATGGGGCAGAAATTTTGTCAGCAGGGGTCACCTTATACACATATGGGCATGGGAGCATATAGTTGTGATATGTCCTGTATGTATGCAATTCAGAGGAGAAAGACAACCTTGTGTTTATTCTTATCATGGTATGTTATCCCAACCTAAGCTGGGAAATCTTGAGTATTGGAGGCATGTATTCGATAGTGTAGATGCAGTCATTTGGCGACCATACTTAGAGTGTCAGTTATGGGAGGATGATGATACAGATTTAACTTATGTATTTCAAACCCAGTGGCTTATTGGTCAAATGTAGTATATCATTGAGTGGCACATTATTACCCATGTACTTCTATAGTTAGGTAGGGTTCAAGGAACTCCCTAGGGTACTACTAAGTATGATCGGATGTACAAGGATAATTCTCAATCGGGTCCTATTATATATTTTGAGGTTGTGTGCATAGATATTGTGTTGATTCCATATCATGGTTGGGATATGCAAACACACATTGTAGATGCATGGATGATAGTAGAGTATACTAAGTATTTTGTAGAGAACCATTTCCTAGATTGAATGGTCTAGATGAGATACCCCCTAGACTAGAGGATGAGGAGGAGGAGGGTGCACCTAGGAGGAGGAGATGACAAGGTGGTAGAAATAAAGGCAAAGATGGTGGTGGAAGAGATGATAGAGGTAGAGGATGGGGGAAGATACAATGGTGGATATGGAGGATGACAGAGACTGGTGAGGTGCAGGAGACCCATTAGGGCTCCTCAACAGGTACATGACAAGTTGCAGGAACTAGAGATACCACGGGATGAGGGGAAAGATGAGCCATAGGGTGAGAGACAAGTACCCATTTAGGCACCTCCTATACAAGCTCTAAGATATGATGATGGCAAGGCTCAAGTTAGATAGTTATAGGCATGGATTGCACAGTTTTAGGAGCAAGTAAGATGACTAACTATGGAGAGAGATAAAACTATAGAGATATATGGTAGAGAAGAGAGTCTTATACAATATCTATAGAAAATTTCAACCCAAGGCCCCCATGGTGATAATATGATGGCCATGCATTTTGTTGTCAATGAGATTCATTACTAGTGCACATTATATGAGTAGGTTGTCCCTCCAGAGAAAAGAGAAACTAGTTATGTAGATAGATCCCATGCCAGATCTAGAAAGGCTCCCATAGAGAGTGCAAGTGTGATGGAGCCACCTCCTCCACGAGGACCACCAAGGGGTTCAATAAGGGTAGGTCCATCAGGTAGCCATCAACCTAGATTGCAAACTTCTGATAGCAGTTCTTCCAAACTTCAGGGAAATGTACCATCAGTTTTGATATGACCATTAGACTTAGTTTGACTTGAGATATAACTCTTTATTCATGATACCATTGTATACTTGGACATTATTATTTTTGTTAAGTTATATGATATTCGATTGGTGGACTATTATACATACTTATTATGGATGGATTCATGTTTTATTTTATGCTTTCTAGATGCATTATCTTATGGTGATTTTATGATTATTGTTCTATTACGATGATGTTACTATGCAATCTAAAATTTCATGCTTATATACATTTTTGCTTATATGATTATTATGTCATGCCTATTTGATTAATGACTATATGTGCTTGTCATCTATAATTAATGGATATCTATGTTTATATGTTGGATGCTCCTATATGATGAATGCATATGGTTTATGTTATACATATGTGTGATGGACATTTTCAAAGGCATATGTGATGTAATAACTTATGACATGAAACTTTTGATGCAATGCATGGTTGCAATTCCTATGTGTGATGTATACATGTACACATGATGTAATATGATATAGAAATGATTAAATCTTTATTTTCTTTCCTTTATTGTTCATAATATTTATTTACATGAAAACATATTGATGTATGAAAAATGCTCCATAAATGATTACTATAATCATGATCTAAATGAATAATGCAACTAAAATGTATTGTGATGACATAATTCATTTTTGTAATACCAAGTGTACTCAATATAAAATGAAAAGATGATGGCCCAAAAGACTTAAGAAGAACGAGGATGTAGATGCAGGATCATAAGTCGTGAATAAAAGGATAAGCTCTAAAATGCTATGGATAAAATGCTTATTGGTAAAATGAAATGCAATGAAAGGTAACTAACATGAATGAATGAAGTCTTCTTGTATACATTTTTCATGTGCTTTTTGTCATCATTGAACTTTAAATGTTGTAAGAGTGTACAAGAATCTTGGTATAATGAAATCAATTTGACTTGAGTATCTCTTACATGGATTTTGATTTAGAAAGTTAATACAAGAATCTAGGTATGATTGAAACAAGAGGACCTAAGTATCACTTGCATGTATTAATGGGCAAGGATTATCCTTGTTCATGTTTAGACCCATAATGTCCTTGATGATATTTTTTCCAATCATGTCCTTAAACAAGTCTTCACACTACTAAAGTCTAATCCACAAACAAAAAACAAATAAAATAATCACGCTCCATCATAGCTCCTCTAGATTGAGGCATCCTTGAGTAGCATAGGAATGGGAAACATGATAACAAAAATCAAGACACAACCATTACATCCTCGCCATAGATGTATTTTCTTGTCATGATAGATATGATCATCCTAATAGTGAGATCTTTTAGGCAAGTTATTTTTTGTTGTTTAACATATATCAAATTTCAATGTTGAGATTTTGTTTAAATCTCATTGTTATGTTGTTTGTTGTCTAGAGATAGTATCACAATCTAGATTTGTTTTCCTCTAGATTGGGGCATCAAGAATCCAATTTTTTAACTTGGTCAAGGATATGCCCCCAATCGAGGAAAGGGCCTACTTATTATGGATGGAGGAATATGGATAGATGAATAGATAAATGGAGGTATTTATTATGAAATGGGTGGATGAAACACTACTAACCAAGACATGGTGGGATTTTATTGAAGGCATATGGATATGAAAAAGGTTTTATTATGGGACATACAATTAATAGTGATAGGATTTTTATTATGGACATATACAATGGATATGGATAGGATTATTTTGTTATGGATATGTGCAATGTTATGGATGTAGATAATAACTAGAGTCCTAATAGATGGAAGAACTAGTTTATCACAAATAGTGCCTGCAGACAGCTAAAAATGTCTCATCAATCATGTACTAATTTATCATCTTATTAGTTAAATAATGCTTTAATTATTTAATTAAGCTAATTATTCTTCTGAACTAACTCAATCATCATTTTCAATCATTTCTAATTATTCTATTTCCACATATTAATCAATTAATCATTTAACCTAGCTTAAATATTAATTAAATATTAATTATTTAATTAACTGGGATTATTTCTTTAATTAAATAATTTGTATTATTTAATTAATTATATTTCTAATGATTAAATAATTTTATTTAAATTATTTAATTAATAAATTCTTTCTTCCAAATCCCCAAATTTGAATTTCAGTTCATTCCATCTAATTTTAATTTCCCCCAATTCACATTTCACCAACTCTGAATTTCAATAAATTTTAGTTAATCTCATGTGCATTTCATCATTCAAAAATCAAAATTCAAATTCAAATCAGAATAAATTAAAATCTCCTACAACACATGTTGAAAATCAAGACTGATTGATCAAATCAGTTAACTCAGTTAACTCTCCAATCTCCCCTTCTCATGCCAAATCACCTTTTCTGGCTAATCAATGTATTCAGTCTTTTCCTCAATCAATCTAGTCAACTGGCTAATCAATTCAGTCATCTCCCTAATCAATTCAATATACTAATCAGTCAAATGAGTTAACAAATCAATCTATCTTGTTAACAGATCAATCAATTCACTTAATTGATCAATCAAAATCAGTGATCTATAAATCAACACTTCAGTTCCAAATCTCACCCCATCTCACCTTAAAATCTATAAATTCAAGCTCATTTCACATCAATTTTCCTAGAATGATAGAGTCACAGAATTATAATCTTCAAAATAATTGTCTATCTTATGCAGGAAATCCCAGTGCAACACCTGAGAGCCACCTACATACACAATTCGGAGAAGGGCAATCGAAACCATCTTATATCAATTAAGGGAGTTTAATTAGATTTCATTTGGATATTCAATTCATTTAGCATTATTTCATTGTCATTTAGGAGTATTTATAATTATATTAGAGTTATGATTCACTCTTATAATCTGATTATTGATGACTAAATTTACCCCTGGAAACAATGGTGAACCCGACGTGAACTAACAAATTTTCTAAC
Organism: Cryptomeria japonica; assembly: GCF_030272615.1. NCBI lineage: Eukaryota > Viridiplantae > Streptophyta > Pinopsida > Cupressales > Cupressaceae > Cryptomeria > Cryptomeria japonica. Next base: position 544,522,013 of record NC_081408.1, read on the forward strand.
CTTTTGGAATGTCTTTTTTTCATGGTTTGCAGGTTTTGTACGGATGCTGGAAAAATTGAAACACATTTGTCTACATAGAAATTCGCAACTATTCATAATAATTCACAATTTCTATAAGTATTTCGCATTTGTCATAAATAATGTGCAATTTTCATAAGTAGTTCGCAATTGTCATAAGTAATTCGCATATAATTGTCAAAAAACTACTTTTACAAAAACAAGCACAACTTTTGCATAACAAATCGGATTTTTGAACTTAAAAAATGCATCAGAAATCTGATTCAATGCTCTATCATTTCATGTAATTTTTTTTCATATATGTCATTTTTTTTTTTGAAAAGTTATCTAAATTCACACCTTCTTGTTTAAACTTCATTTTCTCATGTCTTTTGCATACAAGATGATCTTTTAGTAAGATTTTTATTAAATCTATGAGAAAATCATAAGGAATCCACTCAAGGTATGTCTTATATCATTTTTTCTATCAATAATTTTGGGCTATTATTGGTGTGACTAACCTACCCCCTGCAGCTTGTTCTTCATTTGATGAAGACCCCACGGCTTGGTAACAATTTTCATTCAGGGAAGATAAGATTCCAAATGTCAAGTGTTAGGAGGAGAAAAGAACATATAAGAAAGAAGAGAGCCAACTAGAGAATTCTAAAGGTAGAAAAGAAACTCCAAGACCTCTAGAGGAAGAATAATCTATAGCTCAATACCAATGCACTGTAGCAAATTCTTGAAGAAATTTAACATTTATGATGACATTGAAGTCCTAGCCAATCTTGTCTAGAGTGAGACTTTCCAAATTTAACTTTCGTCTTCTATATTTTTCTTCTGTGTTTAAGTGATTTGCATTTGTGTAGAGATCAATTCGCAATTGTGCACACATAAATTCGCAATTGTGCACACAATAATTCACAATTGTGCACACGTAAATTTGCAATTGTGCAGATGCTAGTTCGCATTTGTGTAGATCCCGATTTGTATTTGTCAAAGACCAATGGAGGATTAATGTTTTGTCTTTTCTAAATTCTTCATTATTATAACGTTCTATTCCAACAGACTGTGAAGTCAATACTATAACCAAAGAGAAAATTAGGCTTGTGAGCCCACAATGTGCTAAAAATTTCATGAGTTTTTGCAGGGATAGTTGGACTTAGTTTAGCTAAATACTTACTTTGGTTCTCTTTAAAAAGAACAAAAATAAACATGTTTTTCTTTATCTCATCAATGCTTTATTGGCTAAAATGAACATCATAATTTTTTGGAGCAACATCTCCAAATAGTTTAGAAAATTTTGCAATAAAGGGGTAAAAATAACTCTCTTGTTTTCCATGTTTCCAAGGTGATAGGCATATTCTCTCCCCTTAAATAGGCAACCAAAAATCCAAACCCACCTTTCATGCTTTCTGTCAATTTTTTCAATATGATAAAACCCTTAGCAAGTCTGCCTCCTAAGTAGCCCATAAGGCCAAGTGAGAGGGAATGACCGAAGTGGCAATGGATAATGCCAAGTAATCCAAGCCACTATAAATAATTTTTTTTGCAATGAAAATTGTAAGCAGCAAGTGTTACACGTTGTCATAACAACACCATGCCTCCCTCAGTACCTATATGGTATGAGAAAATCTATAGAGCGTAACCTTTGCAAACTGGGAGACCTTCTTAACGGAGCAAAAAAAGTTGTTGATTATGACCACTCGAACAAAACCCTGACTAATATCTTTAAAAAATTAGAGGCCAATCTGAGTCAGTAACCAGGCACTTATAGTATCATAGAGATAGTGAAATGGTGGGGAAGAATCCACCCCCAAGACACTCGCCATATATCTCCCAATAAAATGAGCCAATTGAGAAGTAATTCTCTTTGGTTCAACTTCAGGCAAAAGGCAAAAAAAATGGGTGCACCCTAGGGTGTGATAGGGTTGTTTGATTTGATGGAGTATCAAGATGTGGGTTGTGGTATTATTCATGACCTTTTGACCTTAGGAGATTATGCTTGATGTGTTATCGTTTGGCCAAAATCTATCGAAAATATTGGGATTTGAAAATATCCTACCAAAAACAAAAAGAATTTGAAAAGATCCTATTTAACATGTTTTCTTTTGTTTATGAGTACCTTTTTACTTGTTGATGTGTTGTGATCATTTTTAGAAATTCGTACTTCAAACATTCAAAACACAATTAGAAAAATCAATCAAACTCAACCTCAACTCAAACAAGTTTGTCAAGATCAACATATGAAAACAAAATTTCCACTTTCAAACAAATGGAGAAAACATCTTATCTATTGCAATCTTAAGTCCAAACCAATCAAGAAAACATCATGGAATAGCATTATGCATTTCATAGGGAAGGTGAAGAATTCGTCCCTTCCATCCCTATTCCATTGTCATCCATAGATATTTTAGCTCAACAAATTAAGACTTTGCAACAACACATTATAGACATGACTATTCCTAACAACCATATGGATTGGTTAGAAAAAATGATGAGTGAAGTGATAACCATGAGGGAATCATTATCATGCCAACATTCCTTCTCTTGTGAGACCATTCAAACATGCCAACCTTCATTCTCCAACAAAATCATTCGTACTTCAATTCAACCAACATTAGAGTCACTTGTCAACCTTATTTTCCTTTCAATCCAACATTCAAACACATTTCAACCAAATTCCAAATCAACCATATCTATCCACCATTTCATCATCCCCTGAAGTCGTACAAGATAAATCCACACCATCTCTATCCAATAACATAATCTCCTAAGGGTTGTCCATTGTACAAATCCAATCTAATCCAAGTCATGATACTAGTCCTTTCCATGCTTCAAAAATTCAATATCCAATGGCACCATATATTCCATTTCCAAGAAAACCCACTTCAGTGAGTCTCATTCAAAATCCTTTCTCATCAGGCCAAAGTGGTGAAACCTTCCAAAAATCTCCCATGTATATCCAAACTCCTTCCCCGTGTCAAGAGGATAATCCAAAATCAGAGGAAATGAGTCATGAAATAAATCAATATCAAGAACAAACACTTTCATCCTACCCAATTTTTGATCAACATCCCACCAACCAAGAATCTTATGATGATTCCCTCATTATTTTCTATTTCATTCATAATAACACCCTTTTATCTCAAGAGTGAGATATTTTTTAAAGTTCCATCCAACATCCACCTCCTAAGAAAGATAAGGACATCCCTTTCATCCTTCCTAATAATCCCTTTCCAAGTCAAAATCAAAGTACCCCTTCACCTTAATGTCCTAAACAAGATCCCATTATTTCTCTATATTCTTATCAAGATCCCATTATTTCTCTAGATCCTTATCAAGATCCCTCCATCCCTTCATCTCCATGTCATAATCCTCCATGTTCCTCACAATAAATCCTCTCACCAAATGAATCTACCATTTCTCCTAGTCCCACTCATGATCCCAATCCCTCTACACAAGTTGTTCATGAACCCCTTATCAATGAAATCACCAATCTAGGTCATACTGCAAACAACAATTTATCAATGATTGTATGTGCATCATTTTCACGTGCCAATGTGGTGACAGAAACAAGCATGACACCAGCTAATTAAATCAGCACCCAAATTGTTCCATCATCTTCTTCAAGCATGAGCATAACACTAGCTAATGAGATCATCATCATCCTCTTCAAGTGCGTCAATAGAAACAGGCATAGCACCTGCTCAAGTCACAACTTTGCAACTAGAATCTATTTGCCTCATACACCCACACTTGATAGAATGAGGGCAACAGGATCTACCATAGATGGATTGGTTTGAAAATAATGAGGCTATGGCTGAATTCATGGAAGCTAGAGCTGGATTCCCCTCTGATGATCCACAAAATCCAAAAACTAAGAAAATTAACATTGGAGATGTTGAACATGTACACCTAGCTAAGTCTTTATATCCTATTTGAAACGACCGGTTTATCTGACTCTTCAAACAAAGACCAATTAACTATCTACACAAAATTCATATTGACCCAATAACAACATCCACCTTAAAAGAAATTACATCTAAGGGCTAGGTTAGTTTAAATTTCATTGCACCACATATCTCCATTTCAGAGTGCATCATAGTTGCTTTCATATCACCATTGCATGACATATAGTTGCATATCATTATTGATTTCTCATGTAGTTGCATCAATAAAACAAGGAGATTGTCTGAGTCATTTACCTGTCTGCACGGAGAGAATTGAAGGTTATCTCATTTCCTAGATTCTGGTACATGAATTTTTTAGGAGGTCTTCGGTCATTCATCTTCAATGTCACCTTGTGATTGAGCTTTATCCATGGTCATGTAGAGGTTTCACTATTAATCCTTGTTTCCCAAAATCTGTCAATTGCTATATATCAAACATTAATCAAACGCTCTAAGTCATTATAGATACCTAGTTGGTCATGTGGCTAGTGAAAAATCCAATATTCTGCTTCAACGCCGTTGTAATCATCATACCCAAGTAGGTTTCATTACTTACAAGTCAAGGCAAGAAAATAAAAAACTAAAAAGTGTTATATATGCCAAAATCAATATCAAAATATCATGGCAAAAAGAGCAAATATATATAACTGAAATATCATGCATAAAAGTGCAATAAAAGCTTGACTAAGGGAACATGTGAGTAACTCCATCGGGGCTATGGACACATGTTGGTAATGGAGCAATATTCGAGATATTATAGTGTATAACCTCATCGAGGCTATAGACGTCTGACTGATAGTGAGCCTCTATAAAGGATTATTTTGAAGTCAAAATAACTCACGTAGCTAGTCACATAGGATTCCAAGGGTCTCTAATGGTTATAAGAGTCAGAATAAATTCATTTGCACACACCTGGGCAAAAGGAGATCAAAGTTTCAAGAATTGATGGAGAATTTTTCTGCACCTCCATTCATAAATCTTAGTTACATAGTGTGTTAGGTTGGATGGTTTAGCATTTTCTGATAACATATTGGACTCTTATCTCTTTAACATTTCATACCTTTAATTCAATTAGTGCATTTCAGAATGATAGACACACACAATCATCCTTATTCAAATAGGAACTGCATCTTCATCTTGCATATTGCATTACCATAGGTCATGTCTAAATTCATTGTATCCACATGCATTGCCTAGATCATCATGTCATAATAGGTCTGCATACTAGGGGCATAGCTAAAAAAATCTTTAAAATTAGATAAAGTCCTGAAAAAATCATAAAAAATCAGACAATGTCCTAAAAAAATGCTAAAAATCATATAATGTCCTAAAAAAATCATGAAAATTAGATAAAGACCTGAAAAAATCATTAAAAAACATCAAAATTCCAAGTACCAAAAACATCAGAAAAAGCAAAAATAAAAAATATTCGAAAAACAATCCTGAAAAAAGCACATAAAAATCGAAAAGCAGAAAATACCAAAAACATTGAAAAATCCAACAAAATTCCAAAAAAAATCAAATATCAAACAAAACCAAAGTAAAACATTCATATACGATCCTAAAAAAACCCAAAAACGTCGAAAAACTCAAAAACGAACTAAAAATCAAAAAACAATCAAAAATTTGCAATAACATGTCTCACAAGAATCAAACTGTTAGAATCAGGGATCACTGAGAGGGGGGGTGAATAGTGATCTATAGGAATTTAAATCCACAAACTTATTCTTTATCCACCGATTAGCAATGCATAGCAGAAAAGAAGATAAACATGCAAAAAAGAATACACAAGCCCACAACACCAAAAATTTTGCGTGGAAACCCGGAAAGGGAAAAATCATAGTGGGGCTGGACCCCACAATATTCATATACTATGCCCAGGAGTACATAAATATTACATAGATGGGGAATGCACTTGCATTCAAGCTCACTGCCAAGAGCTCACTGCTCAATTACAATTGCTTGGAAGGCTACAACCTTCAGGGAAGTCTCACTGACTTACAATTTGACTACAATGAAAAAATACAAAGAAATGAACTCTGAATTAGCATCTGGTTATGCAAAAATGGGTTTCAGTTAAGCATTGAATCTCTGACTATCTTTGCTCTGTTGAATACTGTGTTTCTATTTCAATCAGCTATCGGTTGGTCTCAAAGCAAAGTACGCACGTGAAACTACGCTCAATCATACCAAAATGGATCACCGTATTATTAACACACCAAAAATCAATCGCCAAATCAATCTTATATATCTGGTCTTAACACAAAAACAATCTCCTTCAAGTCGGCTTCAAGAAGTGTAACGTGTAGCTCCAAGTTGGCTTCAATCTTGAACAAAACATAGCACTGGACAAAAATATTATAATCACATGCTTCCTAAGGATCTTCCCAATCACAGAGATCACAAAAAAAATCACCAAAAACACCGTAATCATCGGAAATCATTTTGGATCAAAACATTACTGAAATACCATGTTTACCGATTACCTGCCTACAGGTTAACTCCATCTAACGGATAAGATGAATCATGACTGTCAGATCGAATCACCAAGAAGAGTTTCCATCAATGACAACCCTAAACAAATAAGTAACTACCGAAAGTCACCTGAAATCACCAGATGAGTTTCAATTGCCAACAATATCCCCCTTAGGCATTGACGGCAACACCTGTGCAAAACAGCTAAGTGTTGAAGCCTGTACACCGGATGAAAGAATAAAATTATTCTAAGGCCCCCCCTTAGATCAACAATCCAAAAATTTGTATTACACCGGACTGTACACAATCATCTTGTACATTATTCACCTAATCTCTCCACTTTGACAGCAATGCCAAAGATAGGGTGTGCATCAAAATTGTCTGTACATATATGCACATTCATTGGATGATAAAATCTATACATGCTTCCGTATATCTGCATATGCCATCTTAAGGAACCCAAGATATGTTTTCCATCCTACTCGCAACTTCTCCAAAATTGAAACAAAACCATTCAAAACATAAGCATGAAATTCAATAGTTGCAATCTCAGTAGGAGTCTCCTGAGACATGTTTTGAATGTAGTCCATCTTATGATACACTAAGGTGTCCAATCGGGGACCAATTAGGTTTCGGAGTTCACCTGTCTGCCTAATAATCCTCTCCTTCTCCTTCTCAAAATTCCTAATCTGCTTGGTGATATTCAAAATTTGTCCTTCAATACTGTTGGTTAAGTTAGCTGTAGGATCATAAGCCTGTGAAATCTGAGCTAACTGTCCTCTACAATTATCTACCTGCTTGTCTATCTCAGTAGTAAAATTAGTCAAAATTAGACAAGAATTATAAATTTTACCACCTTCTGCTAAGGCCTCATCAATTAGTTTTAACTCCTTATCTAGTTGGGCCTTATCATTACTAATCATTTGCAAAAAAAAATTAACTTTAGCATCTTTAAATTTCTCCATAGCTTGTCGAGTTGATGCCTTTGTCAAAGAATCAAACTAGGTGGATATATGATCAATTAAGTTCTGAAGCTTACCAGATGAACTGGTGTTTGAATCAAGTTGGAGTTGAGGTACCACTTGTTCCAAAACTTTAACCAATTTTTCAATGAGTCTCTTCTCTTCAGATTCTAACTGTGCTAACTCCTGACTGGCTTGTGCCTGAAGAGCAGCAACAACTATCATTCTCTCTATCGGAGACATCTGATTGAAAGGTTTATCAAAACTCATGTTGAACTGTGGAAAACTCCCTTGGCTTTGAATTTTAGTTGTGTCAATTGCCACAAGTATCGGAGTCTATGTTGCCTTACCCTTTCCTCTATATGGTTCTTCCTATTTCTCTTCTTCCCTCTTCTTAGCCTTAACCGGTTAGGATTTGACTTCATTGGGTGCCTCCTGTGCACCGATGTCACCACTTGGTGCACCATCCTCTGCCTCTATTCATTTAACATTTTCTTTTACACGCTCAAGTTCAACAGTATCCAAAACTTGTTACTCTGCAACATCTTGAGTATCCTCTTCCTTATTTACATCATTAACCGGAGGATTTTCTAACTGAGTGGCTTCATCTTGTGAGATAGTTTCTACAAGCCGATTCTCAATAAGAAACTTCTTCCATATTTCACTGGTTTCTCTCCTTATTTATCCAACTCAACCAACCATCAAACTGTTGACTTTTTTCTTTCTCTCGAATTCCTTTTTATTCGCTAACAAAATTAATCTGTCAATTTCCTCTATAATGATACTAGTGCACTGATTAACCAGTTCACTCTCCTTTATTTCTCTATCCATTTGGCTAGCAGATTTTCTCCTAACTTCAATTAAGTTGTACAAATATTTGGGAAGATATTTTTCTAATTCAATCAATGCTTTACTAAATACATCCATGTATGAAATTACCACTTCCTCAATCTATCTTTGATCCTTATCATCCATATTCACATAATATACAGAGATGATCTTCAAATTTCCATCTTTAACAATTTCATCAATCAACACTTGAATAGACAAAGGAGGAACAATATGATACTTTGCTTTAGAAGTCTTCATCTTATCGGATTCTATAGCCTCATCCAAGTCAGATTTTGTCTTCTTTCCTCTCTTGGACTTGTCTGCTAGTACAGGATCAGATCTTGCCTTCTTCTCCTTCAGCTCTTTTTTCTCACCACCGGATTGGGGTTTCTGGATGACTCTAGCAAATTCTCCTTTCTTTGGTGCCTTGGGAATGTTTGTATCAAACTCAATCTCAGATTGCATCAAAGAAACTAATGCATATTCTCTTTGAGTTTTTGTCTTCTTCCTCAGAACACCTTTCCCCTTAGCAGATGCATCAGAGGGTTCAGCTTCAGTAGGAGGTGCATTCACTGGAGCAAGAGAAGGTCTTGTCACCTTCACCTTAACGGGAGCGGGTGCATTCTTCTGTTTCTTTGCTTTCTCAACTACATCCCTCACATCTCTAGCAGCTTTGACTCTCTCGTGGGGATGTCCTTCTTCAACAAGAATGTCTTCTACTATTTTTGAAACCTTCCTCTTCCTTGCCAGTTCGAACAACTTAGAGTGTAACTCCATTGATTTCTCCTTACAGGTTTTGAACCTTTCTTCTTTGGTGTCTACTAGAGCTTGTTACAAATGTTGTGTGTAGGCATCCAAAGTAGCTTCATCGACCTCATATCCCATAGGCAATATCCATACCGTCTGGGGTTTAACTGCTTCCATAAGACATTCATCTTTGTTTACCATAAAGCAGATTGTACCCTCATATTTCTTTACAATTTCTTTGGGGATTCTGACTCTTTGTTTCATTTTGTCCTGAAAAGTTTTAAATAAATCCCACAAAGAAGCATCTTGATTATCCTTGTTGCCAAGTTTGGCAAGCCCCTGCTTTATCTCTTGAGCCACCGGTCTGTCAAAATCCCATTGTACTATGTTTGTTATGGGGATTTGATTCATGAAATAGAGCACCAAACAGATAATCAAAGAAACAAATTTAAAGACATGTTTTTTATCCTGTTTAATTTTCTTCAAATTTATCAACTCCTCCTCCAATAGCACACTGTACGGGTCATAATGACCATCTTCTTTGACCATTTTGTAGGTTGCATGGATAGCAGTATTGAATACAAAATTCAATCGGTTAGACTGATAAACTTTGTAGCCAATCATCATTGCAGAAAATTTGACATCATCCTCTTTTATTGTGTTGATTTTCATCGATCGCCCATCAAACTCTACACCGGTTAGTTTGGTCATAGTAGGATGTGTGACCTTCCGCAACCCTAGATTTTCACCGGTTTGATTCAAATAGGTTACTACCCTAATTGCATCAACATTGATCTTGTATGGTTGGTCAAGCCACATGAATTCAGTATGGATCCTGCTTAACACATACCTTACCCATTCCTTATCATCAAAAGTCAAAGAGTTTACAATTTGTGTGAAACCCTTTCTTTGCAGTTGCGCAAACTCCGGCTTGGGATTGCCGATCTCATCCATGATGTTGTCCTTATACAATTCCAAGATATCCTCAAAGCGGGTTTCCTCAATTTCACGGTGAATGTAGGCTCGAACATCATCGATGTGCAATACACCATGTGGAATGAAAGAAAATGCTCCAACCGAGTCAACTTCCATGGATTTCTAGGGGTGTTTCTTGAATACAAGATGGGTCCTGTCCTTAACCTCAACTACCAGTGGAGTAGCAATGGAAGATGTAGATGTCATTTCAAATTCTTAGAAAATTAGACTCAGAAAATGCCCTTCGAAAAATACCTTAACCAACTGACGGATGCCCTAGATCACTCACCAGATTGCTTTTGCTCTTTGATCGCCTTTTTCTTCAACTCAAAAACACTATTCGCAAAGTGAAGAATGATTCTCATATTTTCCTTTTTAACTTTGCAAACCCTAATTTTACTCTAAAATAAATGCACCTCAAATATTCAACCGAATGCCCTGTTTCACTACCGGATGCCGAAATCAGCCACATTAATTATGGATATCAACTGACGCTTAATTCCTCCCATCCATAATCCATCAACTACATATCTCATCAAGGGGTATTGCAAGATTTGCATTTATTTTCCTCCCCCTAAGGCCAAAAGCCCTAGTTACTGGATGAAGATTCTGTAGTGGATTCAGGTACAGATCCATTGTCGGCCTTAGATTCATCCTTCTTTACCCACATCTTCTTATGTTGATCTTTGATCTCATCTACTTTTTCCTTTCCCTTTCAATCGGATTTGTTCTTGTCAAATGGAGCTTTTTTTTTGCTTCTCTAGAATTTTGCAATATGACTGGGTTTGTTGCATGCTCGGCAAACAACATTATTCTTCATAGGTTTGAAGTTCATCTGATTTTGTCTTGTCCTGCACTATTTAGAAATATGTCCAAACATTCCACAAGCATAGCATCTTTTTTTTCGAAAGTTATTAATTACTACTCTACACACATTTGACTTATGTCAAAAATTGTTGCATATGAAACACTGACTGGTAAAGGTAGGAACATTATTATTGTTGTTCATCATTTTTTAATTGTTCATTATTCCATTATTCATCCTACTTCTACACTGAATCTCCATATGACCAAGCTTGTTGCAAGTAAAACATCTACCATTGAATTTATGAGTATTAGGTTGTCTTACTGGAGGATTCTTGCTCTTCTTCTGATCAAGTTTTGCATTGCCTTGTCCATATCTGAAGGATTCACCTTTTTTAAATCCTAGGCCTCACATATCCTTTACATGTCTCTGACTTTATAGCATCTCATCAAGCCTTGTTGAACTCGCTTTGAATTTGTCTTTGTATTTATTGGTAGTAGCAAGTTCATCTCTTAAGGTAACAATATGTCTTTCAAGCTCTTGACTATTATTCCTTGATTGTGTCAACTCAAGCTTCAATTGATCATTTTCATAGGTAATCCTTAAGCATTCATCATCTCTTTCCTTCAATGATTGTGCTAGATTCTCTTCATTCTTCTTCTGGTCCACAATCTCCTTAGTCACTCTCATCATAATGGATTGCATCTCATTCTTCCAAGAAATATTCTCTCTCTTAAGCTTGTTAACCTCATCAGCTTTGTCTTAGTATTCCATGATCTGATCTTCTTTCTCCTTCAATTTGTCCATTAATTCCTTCCTCCTTCAGTCAACTAATGATTCATCAGCAACATTCAGGTTCTTCTTCAAGGTACAAACCTCACTTCTAGCTGCATCAAGATCCTCAAGTGCCACATTGAGTTGTCTCTGAAAACTGGAATCCATTGAATCAATCTCCCAGATCTTCCTCAAGCAGTTAAGCTTCCTCAGAGGAACTAGGCTCTGATACCAATTGTTAGAATCAGGGATCATTGAAGGGGGCTGAATCAGTGATCTACTAGAATTTAAATCTACAAACTTAATCTTTATCCAACGGTTAGCAATGCATAGCAGAAAAGAAGATAAACATGCAACAAAGAATACAAAAGTCCACAACACCAAAATTTTAACGTGGAAACCCGGAAAGAGAAAAAACACGGTGGGGTTGGAACCCATAATATTCATATACTATGGCCAGGAGTACATAAATATTACATATATGGGGAATGCACTTACATTCAGGCTCACTGCCTAGATCTCATTGCTCAATTACAATTTCCCGAAAGGATACAACCTTCAGGGAAGTCTCACTGGCTTAAAATTTGATTACAATGAGGAAATACAAATAAATAAACTCTCAATCAACATCTGATTATGCAAGAATGAGTTTTGGTTAAGCACTAAATCTTTGATTGTCTTTGCTTTGTTGAATACTTTGTTTCTGTCTCAGTCAGCTATTGATTGGTCTTAAAGTAGAGTGAGCATGTGAAACTATGCTCAATCACACCAAAAGGATCACCACATTATTAACATGCCAAAAATCAATCACTAAATCGATCTTATATATCCAGTCTTAACACAAAAACAATCTCCTCCAAGTCTGCTTCAAGAAGTGTAACGTGTAGCTCCAAGTTGGCTTCAATCTCGAACACAACATAGAACCAAACAAAAATATTATAATCACACACTTCCTAAGGGTCTTCCCAATCACAAAGATCACAAAAACAATCACCAAAAACACTGTAATCATCGAAAATCATTCTGGATCAAAACATTACTGAAATACCTTGTTTTATCGGTTAAGATGAATCATGACTGTCGGATCAAATTACCAAGAATATTTTCCATAAATGATAACCCTAAACAAATAAGCAACTACCAGAAGTAACCTGAAATCACCGGATGAGTGTCAATTGCCAACACAAACACCCTAGCAGATATCCAACAAACGCTTCGCACGAAGTTTGCAAAGAATAAAACTATCTAATCATTATCTACAACCAAACTGATCAAATTGTCTTATCAATCATATCAACTATCCATATCAAGTGATCATTACCTTGTCTTAAACAGAAGAGGATACACTCAAAAATAGATAGGTCAGTCTTAAACAGGGTCCAAACTTTATGAAACCAGACATTATCAACCATCACGTCGAGAAATTAAACAAATACACAGATCAGCAAGGCTATTGGATTTTGTTCTAGTCGGTCTTTATCTTTTTATCAATTGGCGATCAATCATGTTACTATGCTACTCAAGGATGTCCACAAGTGACTAGAGGAGTCGTGATGGTCACGATCTTTTTATTTGTTTTTTGTTTGTGGTGTGAACCAATGAAGTTCAAGGGCAATAGTTCCAGTGGGTGTTTATGTTTGGTACGTTCATTTGGCAAGTATTCTATGCAAAAATAAAATTCAAGGATATATATGCTTGTGACTACCGCAAATACCTCGATCCCTAGCGCTATTCCCAGAATGGAGGGTTCACTCCTTGTCTACTACATGTTTGTTTCTTGCAATGAGATAACTTTACATCTTGGTTCCCTATACCATGGTGTACAATGCTTCATGCTACATAATAAGGCTCGGTGATGAATATGTGTTGCACTACGAATAAAGGCACCAAAGTTCATGTATCACCATCAATTATATCATTTCATTTTCACATCTCATCATGTTGATTCTCTCTCAAAGATCACTTTCTCATCTAACATATTCAAATTGAGGTACACACTGAGAAACAGGAAGAGAAAAAGGTTGAGGTACAGATTCAAACTGAGACAGTGCCACCGGCAACATCTGAGAAACCCAAGCCTTTGTTAGTTGAGATACAGACACAAACTGACCTATCAGAGGTCAATATAAGAAAAGAGGTTACTAACACCGGTGAAATACAGATTGTTAAGGTAGATGGACAATCATCACATTCTCCCATGACAGAATTCAGACCAACTAATGTAACAGAGATATTATTGGATTCAATTAAGAAACTCACAGAGTGTAATGCACTAGCTTATAAGGCTATTGATGATACCATACCTATTCTGAAATTGATTGCACCCAAGTGCAATGTGGAAAATAAAGATTCCTTAAGTCAATTAGACACATTGTCTAAGTATATCACCACTAACATACTAATAGTGGAACAAATAAATGAGGAGACGTTTAGAGAGAAAATGCATAAGGAAAAAGAGAAATTATTTGATGAGTCAACAAAGAAGTGCATGGAACACATTGACACCCTCCTATTAGCACTAAGCAAAACAATAATGGAATTTAAGGAGTTGTACAGAGACACATGTAAAACCAATATTTTGATAGTGGATATTGACAAGGAGATCAGTAAAGTACAAACAAAACTAAATGATATAGCTAACAATCTCATTGGTTCATCAAAACCCATATCAGTTATAGAGCAGGAAATAGCAGGTTTTCAGGAAAAACTTGAAAATTTGAAAAAGAAAATAGAAGGAATACAATACAAGGCACAAGAGCTTAAATGTAGACTTGGTCCTAAACTTGACAACCTCATCTCTTTGAGAAAAGAGATCTCAGAGGCACTTGTTCAAGGACTAAAGACACCGGAAGAGCAAATGCATCACCTCACCGATACAATTCAAAGGACAGAGGTAGCATTGAAGGATAGTGAAAGGTTCACTCAGAGCCTAAATTTTGTATTAGCAGACATCTTTCAAATTGTAACCAACCGGTTACAAGGTTCTAGCTGATAACTACACTCAATTGACATTTTGACAACCTTTGTCATTGATGCCAAAGAGGGAGTAGTAGAGATGAGAAAAATGATGAATAGAAGAGATCATCTGCTCAGGGGGAGCACACAGTTTTGGCACAGTTTTTGGTAATATTTTTGGACTTCAAATTTTGGATACATTTTTGAATTTTTCTCATGGGTGTTGCCATCAATGCCAAAGAGGGAGATTGTTGGGATTGCACACTCCAATAAGAATTGTAGGTGATTGAAGGTATTGTCATTGATGGCAACCTTGCAATCCTATGGCACCGGCACCAGCAGATAGTTTACTGACAGTAGCAAAGATGATTACCGGCACCCCAGCCGATAGGATTTTGATTATTGTATTTTGTAAGCCGACAAGGTGTATTGTAATAAGACTCATATATAAGTATGAGATCTTGTAGGTCATTTAAGATACGGACATGGTTAGATTATTGCAGAAGTAATATGTGAATATTAAGGCAGATTCTGAAGTAAGGTTTATGGTTATTGTATGAGCTTAAACCGGTACTGAATCTGGCATAGCAGATGCTGAACTAAAGCAATAAATTATATTTGATTTATATAATCCATTTTGTAAGTCAGTGAGACTTCCCTTTGTAACTAAGCAGTGAGCTTTAGGCAATTGGCCTTGCTGCATGTATAGGCTCCTATTGTAAGTAATATCCATTCATTGGCCAGTGAGTGAATATTGTGGGTCACAAATCCCACCGAGGTTTTTCCCACACCGAGTTTCCTCATTAATAAATCTTGTGTTATGGTGTGCTTTCTATGTTGTGTTTATTGTTCATATTTACTGCATTAATTCTTGTTTACCGGCACACTATTTTGGAATGTAATTTATTTAATAAGATCAAAAAATTTGTCCATCGGCAAGATACTGATTCACCCCTCCCCCTCTCAGTATCTTTGGGAATCCTAACAATTGGTATCAGAGCTTGGTCCTCTTTTTTCAAAATCCTAATAGCTTGAGGGAGATTTTGACACTGGTACAGATGGAAAACTTGAGAAAGAAATTGGAAACAACTCTTGCAGATTATGATGCAGAAAAGTTAGAATATCAAACTTGAAGATGATCTGAAAGACTTCAGGAGAATCTTAATATTGCTAGAAACAAAAGAAGAGAACTTCATGAGAAGATACAGAATGATGATGATGAAAAGGAAACTCTTAATGATCTTGTAAGCAAGATGAAGCAAGAAAACATGACCTTGAGGAATGAGATACAATATATGACTATGAGATTTTGTAAAGACATTGAAGACAGAAAGAAGAATGAAGATGACTTGACTAGAAGACTCAATGATGCTGGAACCAAAAATCTAAGACTCGGTCATGAAAATGATATGTTAAAGACAGATCTGATTCACTTGGAACATGATAAAACTGAACTCATGAGGCAGAAGGATTTCTTGGAAAATGAGTTGGCTACTGCAAATCAACACAAAGAGAAATTCAAGAAAAGTTCAGAATAACTTGATGACATGCTAAAAAATTAGAAACCTAATGGAGACACTAATGGTCTTGGCTTTGAAGCTGGTGAAAGCTTCAGTACTACAAACAATCATGATCACAGTAAACCGGTAAGACAACCTAACGCCTACAAGTTTAATGGGAAATGCTTTAACTGTAACAAATATGGTCATAGAGAAAATCTGTGTAGATCTAGAAACTATCAGAACACTAATGCACCCACCGGTCAATGTTCTAAATGCAACAAAACTGGTCATAATTCAGAAAACTACAGAATGAATGTAAGATGTTATATTTGTGGAAGATTTGGACACTTATCTAATCAATGCAGAACACATATCGGCATAGGATATGGAAAAGCTATTCAGAAAAACAATGTGACTTGTTATGCTTGTAACAAGATTGGACATATCACAAAAATTTTGTAGAAGTAAGACATCACCGACAAATAATAAAGGACCTGGCTTGAAAGGTAAAGAGAAGGTTGAAGAGGTAAAGCAATAATTTTTAAAACAATGGATTAGAAAGAGAGATCAGTGTGTTGATGACACTATTCCTTCACCGGTAGAACAGAGTATCACTCCACCAACAGAAGATTATTCATCTAACTGAAAAGAAACCTTTTTGAAGTATGGCAACTAATTGAAAATCATGCTAGTTTACCCTCGGTTGATGGTAAGAAGATGAATTACTTCTTTACCGGCAGATGAGTTAAGTTTCACTTAACCAGCAGGCATTTATTGTGGTAGTTGAAGAAAATGACATTATAAAGCAACTGTTTTTCACTCTTTCTCATTCACCATTCAAGTTTCCTAAGAGTGCAAAAAACCCGGGCGAAGGCATCCACAGCAAGAAGTGAAGCAAAATATTTCAAGCATTCAAACCTAAAGGCAGATTAAGGTATTTATCAAATGGCTTCCTCCTCTGCACCTAAATTCATTGCAAATCCTATTGTTGTTGAAGTGGTTAAACGCCCTAGGCTCGTATTTAAAATCATACCCGAAGTAGCGAAGCGGGATGATACCCTAGGTGCATTCTCTAAAATCCCTAAAGGAGTTGCATATGCAGAAGACCCTAGGATATACATACATTGTCATATTGAGGAACTAGGTGCTGATGAAATTATGAACCTGTGTAAGACTGTAATTTGTGATGAGAATGGTATTGTGAAACCGGAACATAAGATCATAGAAACCCTATGTTTTGTGGAAATACTTAGTATTCCTGATTTTCCTGAGGAAGTTGTGAGGATTGTACTCAGTAGAGTTCATGGGGAATTATTTTGGCTTGACTCCATCCACAAGATCACAAAAGAAGCAGTTAGGGCAGTGACTGGCTTACCTTCCACCGGTAGCAAGCCTGACAAAACTAAGAAAGTTCCAAATAACACTCTGATGACACTAACTGGTGCAACCCATGACAACAAATCCTTGATAGTCAATATTGTGAAAGATATAAATGTTAGATTCATTAGCATGATACTAGGATACAAAGCTACACATGCTAACAGATTAAACTTTGTTTCTAGTTTATGTATCAAGAGTGCTTATGACCTAGTGAGCAGTAACACTAAGATTGACATATGTGAATGGCTAAAGGATGAATTGATTGATAATCTGAAGAAAGTTAAAGGTGATGAGAAAGGTACTTTCAGATTTGGTAATGTACTTGTGTGCCTAATGCTATACATTACTAAGGAAGTTCCCGGTATAGGCAGGAAAGAATTTGGTTTTGACATATCGGTAAGTAAACAACTTTTGGATATCTTTATCGGCATGGGAGATGACAGGGAAAACAACATAATTGAATACTTTCAAGCATTTAAGGCTAGAACGAAAACAAGGGAAAGGTTATCTCAAAGCATAGTTGACAAATATCAAAAGGAAATATGTTTTGTTATAAAGAAAGATGAAATATGGATGGAGTCATTGGTTCCTAGAACTATTTGGGTGACAGAAATGGGTTATGAGACTGATGTAAACATAATTGAGACATATGCTAAAGCCCTACTTGAAGCCCCTAGAGAACCTGAAGAGGAAATATTTGGTAGTGTTGAAACCATTGAGAGCAAAGTGCAAACACTAAAATGGAGGAAGAAAAGAGAGAAAAGTATCAGAAAAGCAACAAAACGGACCAAAGAGATCAAGGAAAACATATTGAATATCACCGATATTAAGGAAAGTGACTTGGAAGGGTTACAACCGGAAGCTCACCTCTCACCAGTTGGAACTTCATCTGACAGTGAAATACCAGTTGAGTTTATGAGAGTAGAAAGGAAAAGAAAACCTTCACTGGCACCCTCTCCTACACCAAAGAGAACAAGAAGGAAACAACAGGCAGTAAGGCCCCCAGCAAAGAAAATGACACAAGGAAGAAGAAGGAAAAATAGGTTATTCCTCCTTTAGATAATCTTTTAAATGAAATAACAGATGAAGGAAACTTGTCTAATGTCAGTAAATTGTATGATACTTTTACTAATGAAGAAAAGGAAAGCATGGAAAACAGTATCATTCTACACTTAGACATTTACAAGAAATTTTTGATAGAAGTTGTAGATGATTTACTGAGTGACTTGTATAGGAGACTTGATGCAAAAAGACTAGCTATTATGGAATTGGACAAGAAAATAAAGATAGAAAAATTACTTGCAATTCATCCAATTAAATTAGTAGAAGAAATTGATGAATTGATAAGTGAGGCAAACAGGACAGTATTTTCCAGTGGTCACCGACATGTAGGTTTAATGGCTGGAAGAGTGAATGAAATCACTGAAGATACAGCGGATAAATGGGATATCTTCTTTGTGGAGAAAGAAAAGAAAGAAGAGCTCAAAACACCCAAAACTTTTAGAGTTTACCAAAAGGAAAAGGAAAAAGGTAAAGGCAAGGTAGGTGGACCTCCAAACATAAAAGTGACACACAACTTTCCCCCACCTCCTTCCGATAATCCATCGGTTGAGATTGTTGATACACCACCGGCTACTGATAATGTTGAGTTGGAATCAACACATGAGGACACCAATCTTGATTCAAAAGTTTTATATACTATGAATATTGATACAAAAGAGGTAAATATTAAAGTTGATAAGGAAACCACTGGTGAAAAGAAAGATGTGGCTATTGAGCCATCGGCTGAGAATATTGCAGTGGAAACACATGTACAGCATATAGTTGAAAATGTTGAAATTGGGGTTGACACACAAACTGAACAATCAGTTGATCCCCTAGCTTCTGCAATGGTGACTGATACCACTGGTCCACACATTGAAAAACCCACTGAGTTAGAGAAACTAGCTGATAACACAGAGAAACTAGTTGAGATACCGGTAGTGGATGGTACAAAGGTGCATACTGAGAAACCAGCAGTGAATACTAAAACAACATCAGAGAAACCCGCAATAGAAAGCACAGAGAAACAAATTGAGGTACACATTGAGAAACAGGAAGAGAAAAAGGTTGAGGTACAAATTCAAACTGAGACAGTACCACCGGCAACAGCTAAGAAAACCAAGCCTTTGCTAGTTGAGATACAGACACAAACTGACCTATCAGAGGTCAATATAAGCAAAGAGGTTACTAACACCGGTGAAATACAGATTGTTAAGGTAGTTGGACAATCATCTGATTCTTCCATGATAGAATTTAGACCAACTAATGTAACCGAGGTATTATTGGATTCAATTAAGAAACTCACATAGTGTAATGCACTAGCTTATAAGGCTATTGATAATACCATACCTATTCTAAAATTGATTGCACCCAAGTGCAATGTGGAAAATAAAGATTCCTTAAGTCAATTAAACACATTGTCTAAGTATATCACCGCTAACATCTTGACAATGGAACAGATAAATGAGGAGACATTTAGAGAGAAAATGCATAAGGAAAAAGAGAAATTCTTTGATGAGACAACAAACAAGTGCACAGAACACATTGACACCCTCCTACTGGCACTAAGCAAAAAAATAATGGAATTTAAGGAGTTGTATATAGACACATGTAAAACCAATATTTTGATAGTGGATATTGACAAGGAGATCAGTAAAGTACAGACAAAAATAAATGATATAGCTGAAAATCTCATCGGTTCATTAGAACCCATATTAGTTATAGAGCAGGAAATAGCAGGTTTTGAGGAAAAACTTGAAAAATTGGAAAAGATAAAGGAAAGAATACAATACAAGGCAAAAGAGCTTAAATGTAGACTTGGTCCTAAACTTGAAAACCTCATCTCTTTGAGAAAAGAGATCTCAAAGGCACTTGTTCAAGGACTAAAGACATCGGAAGAGCGAATGCATCACCTCACTGGTACAATTCAAAGGATAGAGGTAGCATTGAAGGATAGTGAAAGGTTCGCTCATAGCCTAAATTTTGTATTAGCAGACATATTTCAAATTGTAACCAACCGGTTACAAGGTTCTAGTTGATAACTACACTCAATTGACATTTTGACAACCTTTGTCATTGATGCCAAAGGGGGATTAGAAGAGATGAGAAAAATGATGGACAAAAGAGATCATCTGCTCAGGGGGAGCACACAGTTTTGGCACAGTTTTTGGTAATATTTTTGGACTTCAAATTTTGGATACATTTTTGAATTTTTCTCATGGGTGTTGCCATCAATCTCAAAGGGGGAGATTGTTGGCATTGCACACTCCAATGAAAATTGTAGGTGATTGAAGGTATTGTCATTGATGGAAACCTTGCAATCCTATGGCACCAGCACCAGCAAATAGTTTACCGGCAGCAGCAAAGATGATTACTGGCACCCCAGCAGACAGGATTTTTATTATTGTATTTTGTATTTAATTGTAATATCTTTTTGTAAGCCGACAAGGCATATTGCAATAAGACTCATATATAGGTACGAGATCTTGTAGGTCATTTAAGATGCGGACATGGTTAGATTATTGCAGAAGTAATATGTGAATATTAAGGCAGATTCTGAAGTAAGGTTTATGGTTATTGTATGAGCTTAAATCAGTATTGAACCTGGCATAGCAGATGTTGAACTAAAGCAGTACATTATATTGGATTTGTATAATCCATTTTGTAAGTCAGTGAGACTTCCCTTTGTAACTAAGCAGTGAGCTTTAGGAAGTTGGCCTTCCTACATGTGCATGCCCCTATTGTAAGTAATATACATTCATTGGCCAGTGAGTGAATATTGTGGGTCACAAATCCCACTGAGGTTTTTCCCACACCGGGTTTCCTCGTTAAAAATATTGTGTTATGGTGTGCTTTCTATGTTGTGTTTATTGTTCATACTTACTGCATTAATTCTTGTTTACTGACACACTGTTTTGGAATGCAATTTATTTAATAAGATCAAAAAATTCGTCCACCAACAAGATACTGATTCACCCCCCTCCCCTTCTCAGTATCTTTGGGAATCCTAACACTATCTTGGCCGACTTGGAAGATTATGTTTTTCTAGAGATAGTATATGTATGTGTATGATCTGGATGAGTTTGTGTGTCATTTTTGTGAATGGCTAATTGTGTAGAAGATATGTGAGATTGAAAGAATCCAGTTGTTGTTGTGAAGTGTATTGCAGACAATTACCAGAAGCAGTTCTGGTAGTGCAGATTATGTTTCAGTGGTGGATTTTTTTTTCTATCTTTCTTTCTTTGATAGTGATCCCTCCAATAGTGAGCCTTTCTGGGCAGTGAGCCCTCCTGTAGTGAGCATTTTGGCAGTGAGTCATCCTTTGTAAAAATCACCTTAACCAGTGTCACCTTTGTTAGCCTAATGGCATTTGTTTTTGGCATTGTGTCAAATTGGTTTCAATGAACATATGGTTAATCTTTTTCTATGACCTTGACTCTTAACGTATGCTACATGACATCTTTTCTGTATGGGTAAATCCAAAGTTGTAAGTCACTCAAGGTGATTAGGACATGAGAAGTGTTTTTGGCCCCACCATGAAGGAATGTTGTTTGGAATAAAGAGATGCAAAAGGTTTTCATTTTAAGTCACGATCATGTGACTAGGGAACACATCATGTATTCACCCCCACCACGGTGGTATTTGTTTTATTGAAATTCACATGAAAAGGATATCACTAAGTCCAATGATCTTATAAACTATGTTGCATTTTACTTAGTGTTTTGGCAACATTCATTTTCGAATGGGTATTTTTTCAAGAAGCCCTAATTTTGTTAATCCATTTGTTCCGAAGCTTGAACTGAGCTCTGTCATATGACAAGGGCACAATGTCTTTCTAAGGGTTTGAATTCCATGCCGCCACAGGAGAATCAACTAATTGTAAATCTATGGTCAAGTGCAACAAAACTGAATGACAGACAGTTGGTGGAATATGTTCGAGTGTTTGAAAGAGTTTTGGTTTTCAGTTAACAGATGTTTCGGATCCCCGGCTCTTGTCTTGATGGGAAAATGTTAACACATTTGTTATTAAGGTTTTGTCTTAGTTTGTTTTCATTAAAAATCCTTGTTTTGCCTTTTAGTTATGGGTTGTTATTTACAAATCGTTTCTTCCTAATCTATTCATGTCAATCTCTGAGTCTGGTCTTTTCTTATTTCTTTTCTTTGGTTCAGGATTTTGGTTTTATGGGTTAGGCTTATTTGATTTAAAAATCTATCAAAGAAAGGGAAAATCAAAATGGTCTTCATATTATTTAATCTAGCCATATTTGTTTTGCTCAGTTGTTAAAGGAAAAGGGGTAATTTTTACTGTTTATCGGGTGTATGGTTAGATTATAAATTATGTTCAAATCTTTTTCAGCCAATTTTTAGTCGAGTATGATATGAGTAATGTAATACCCTAAAAATGGTCATCTAAACCATGAGCCCCTAATCTCAACAACATCACCAAGGTCCTAACCAAAGGCAATTAAATAAATCTTGAGCACACAATTAATTCTTTAATCATCAAATCTCACATGGCAAATTAATCAACCAATATTAATTAAATATTTATTTAATTAATTGTTCATTCCAAGTAAATCATTTTTAAAAAAACAATTATCCTATTTATTTTATTGAATATCCTAGCATATTTAATGAAATAAATCAATTTGCCATCAAATCTTCAAAAAAAGGAAATAAATCGAAAAAGGAATTAATTGACAAAAAAAGAATTAAAATTTGAGAAAAGAAATCAATTGGAGATAATCTTGAAAAACAAATTAAAAATTGATAAACAATCTCAAAGAAAGCAATTAAAACAATTAAATATTAAAATTGAATGAAATAGAGAATAAATCAGCTTTTTCCTGATTTTATTTTAATTTTAGTTCAATTTCCTTTAAAACTGAGAAAAGCATCCAATCACATCAATTCACCTGGATTGTGCTTCCTCTTTGAAAATCTTGGCCACTCATCATCATTTGATCTCAGCCGTTGGTTTCTTTCTAAATTTTCTATAAATTCAGGCTCTCATCTCTCATTCAAAGATCCTGGAGAATATATTGTGATTATGCTATTTTTGCTCTAGGTTCATTGAGAATTGCATTGAGATATTGCATATTAGTTCCTTCATATTGCTTAAATCATTTAGCTTAAATATTCATATATTGCTTAAATCATGTTAGATTAATCTTGCATTCATCTAGCTTAAATCCATGCTCATATAGATTTTAAAAATCCTTCGTTTAGGTGTTGTCTAGTCACTGGATAGCTTAGCAATCTGAGAGCAATCCAAACTCGCATCTACTAGAAGGCAATGGGTCGCTTTGTTATGGTTTTATTATTCATTGATTATTGATTTACTAACCATACATCTAATGACTTAATTGAAGTGTTGTGTATTCCAGATACAGATACAGGTCCACTTTTCACACACACATTTTTGGCGCCCACCATAGGGCAGAAGACTACTTTTTCGGCCTCAAAATCATTTTTTTATCCTGCAAGTTTTGTTTGTACAATCTCTGTGAAATATCGTACGAGTGGTATTACTGAATTGTATGACATTCTTTCGAAGCCTTTTATTTTGTGTACGAATCAGAAAATGGTGTCGTATGACATGTTGTTCTGATTATCTAATTTTATCTTTTGTCATCCTATGCTTAGTTCTAACTCGTACGATAAAAGCCTTTTGTCGTTTCATTCTATGATAATTGTCGTATGATGTTGTATTCTGTTGGCTTAAAAGAAGTTTCACTTTTCAGGTTTTCTGTCAAATTTTGATTACGCTAACACTAACCCTGAATCATCTTCTGTCTACCTGATATTTTCACAGCTTAACCAGTTTCTTACAGAACACTTGTCAAAGAACTTATCAATCAAACATATGCCTATCAAAGAATAAAAACAACATGACTACTGATACATTGTTTTTGTAGGTTTCCTAAAGAAAATCAACCAAACATCGTGTATTCTTTAAATTCATTTTTTTTAGACACCTAAATTGCTATCTGGTTAAAGAACAAATCTGTATTTCATGTTTTTAGAATATTCTGAGAGGTAGGAGAGTATGCTCTTGTCTTTTTCTAGACAATCAGAAATCCAGACCCTTAAGGCTTATTCTTTGTTTGATATTTGTACATCTTTAGCAGGCCTGCCCTCACGAGGATCTTAAAAACTCTTAAAGTCGTTACGACCCGTGTGAGGGGAACGACCTAAGTGGGAACGGCTAAATGCCAAGTACTCCAACCCACTATAAAATAAACGTGATTTGATGAAAATCAAGTCAACGGCAATGCTCGGGAATAGCTCTCCTCAGTACCTTCGGGTATATTGAACCTTGGTTTTCAAGGCTGGGAGACCTCTTAATTGAGTTTATACCTCGATGCGTCGAACGGACCCCTTACTATATCCAATTAAAATTAGAAGCTACCTGATTCACCTCTGAAAGGTTGATAATCTTTGTGTAAGAGAGATAGTAACTCTCCCGAGACACTTGCCATATCGTGCCCCCATTAGCGTTTGGAGTCGGCTAATACGGTGTTGAGAATCCATTGCGTGAGACTCAGTGGTTGTATTTTGATTAGCTATTGGGTGTGTACCTAAGTCAACAAGCAAAAGTTTTCTTCTCTAAGCCAACTTCCATAGGGTTTGCATGTTGTGATTGGAGTTACTATTCATACTACATGTTTTATGTGTTTTCATCCCTAAAACTAAAACTGGAATACTAAAACTGGAGAAAACAAATCAACAACCCAGTGATAAACTATGTTTGTATCAGAACTAGTCAACCCTAAGTCAAAATTTTGTCCAAAACTAGTCTATCCTGGTCAAAAATCAGTCCATCTCAGAATTGGTCATACTCAGTTGTCACACTCAGCTATTAAAAAACTCAGAATTTTTGTCTCTATCCTTTTAACAGTCGTACAAACCTGATTATTTATCATCCTGCACCATATCCTATGTTGTACGAGTCTGATTATTTATCGTTTGAGCTCAATCCTCTATCATACGAAACCCAGCAGTTTGTCATTTGAAGCTAAATCTTGTGTCCTACGATACGTAATTGCACTGAATCTTTTGTCATCCTAGACATACCCATCTGTCGTACGGTACTAGGCAGCAACTTGTACGAAATAAAACTGTTGTCATCCTGGAACTATTAAATTGTCATTTGACTCAGTAAATCCTGTTGTACGATTCTCTAATTTTGTCAGTACATAACAGTTAAACCTGCCTAGATCAATCTACAATGAGCATAAAACTGGTCATCATCCCCCTAAGCGTAAACAACCTTGACAGTGTACCCATGTCGTTGTGTTGCACGATTTTGTCGATCATCTCTCAGCTAGTTCAAACAACATCTTATCAAACCTAAGTTAACTTAGATAACATCTTACATAGGATAGATCATTCCTGAAACCAGACCAGATCTTAGTTACTTCACTCAATCACTACATTAAATGAATAACTAGCTACAATTTGATCTTGACTTCTGCAACACATCTAGCTCTCGATCCCATTAGTTGCACATGCCTGTTCAAACCAGAAACTCTCGCAGCAAAATAGACAAAGAAAAAGAAACACCCTTTTCATCAAACGACAATCCATTCTTTGTAGAAAACCTCTTTCCAAATAAACCATCCTTGTCACAAATACTGGTTTACGATCTACCAAACTTTGGTCGGCCCCTATCTCCCACAATATCTGGAGAAAGGTAAGAAAGACAAGCTAGTAAATGAGACACTCATGACAACTTCAACAATCATGCCACTGACAATGAGTCCTCATCAACTGAATCTGAAATCCCTCAACCTTCCAAGGTCAAAATACATAGATGTCAAAATGATAAAGAGTTATGAAAAATGATGAAGGTCATCATGGCTAGAGAAAAAGAAGACTATTTCCTAGAGTTAGCAAAACGGGGTGCCAAACTTCCTACTGGTTATAATGCGGAGGCCCTCATCACTAAAGAGGAAGAGACACCATTAGGAATGTTAAACAAACAAATGCAAGTGTTACGAACTGAGGTCACAGAACTGAAAAACAAAGATAAAACACCAAAACAATATTCTCTGGACACAATATGCCCATTCCCATTTGACAAAAACCTTTACATGCCTCCATTTCCCTCAAGAGTAGAAATGCCTAAGTTTGACAAATATGATAGGAATACAGACCCTCAAGATCATATCAGAGAATTTTGTGCTTTATGTATGGAGTTCATGCACGACCAAACGTATCTCATGCGCCTTGTCCCGAGAAGTTTAGGGGGGCAAGCTATGGAATGGTTCTCTCAAGTTTACCTATGGGAATAATAAATTTTGAAGAATTAATTCAACTATTCCTACAGCAATACTCCTATAACATTCGTCACCCAGTCACTATGATAGAGCTTTTCAATACCAAACAAAAGACAGGAGAACCCTTTCTCACTTTTCTCCAACCATGGAGAAAGATGTTCTCTAGATATTCACGGACTATTCCAGATCTTGAGAAGATGGATATCTTTGTCAACAACTTAATTCTTGAATTAAAATATAGTATCTAGATGCAAGTACATCCTTCATTCAACAAAATGGTAGATAATGCCCTCAGAATGGAAGATGTTCTTATAAAAAGAGGAGATATATCACTTTGGAAAGAAACATCGCAAGGTTCTAGTTCTAAAGAAAAGAGCAAATACTGGAAATATGGCAAAGATAACAACAGAAACATTGTTAATGATGGAGTGGTAGATATTGTCCAAGAAAAAACAAAATCCACAATATTTAACTTGGCTACTGGCACGCAAGCACTCAAGGCAGCTGAAACTGTAGTAGAAAATCCTCCGAAGAAAACAAGAGAATGGTTTAAAGAAAAGCCTTGGATTTTAAAACCTAAGTGTGATTTTACTCCTCTAGATGAATCATATGAAATAGCTTTTAAAATGTTATTGGAAAATAATCTAATAACATTGCTAGACAATTCTAGACCATATGACCCAAAAATTAAACCCAAATGGTGGAGAGAAAACGAATATTGTGACTACCATCGGAACAAGGTACATAACATAAAAAACTTAATGAAACTCTGACATAAAATCCAAGATCTCATTGACATTGGCAAGATCGTTGCTGGAAATCACACGACTAATGCTGATCATAAGGCCTTTAAAGATCCCTTACCGACTTATGAACAAGGAAATTCCTCAAAATCCAAGGGAGGAGCTAGAGTTAATTATACCTACACTAACAACGATAACGTGATCAACATGATTGAATCTTCCCAACCTGAATATTGCAATGTGATCATAATCCAGGATAAACAAAATCAAGTACAAACTACTAATGTTGTGACTCGCGCTCAAAAGAAGGTTACTCTCCTTTCGATCAAACAACATCAAATCTACCAAATAGACAAACAAACACAATCACGACCAAATCAAAATAGTTGGCTTTATCATCTTCTCCTGGTTATAGTATTGTCAAACAATTGAAGAGAACCAATGCTCAAATCTCCATTTTGGAACTGCTTAAGATCTCTTCTTGTCATAGGGAGGTCCTGGACAAGGCTTTTCTCACCACTAGTGTCCCTAAATATTTAGATGTGGATCAGTTTCAATCTATGGTGGGTCACCTAACTTCACCTCATTACCTCACTTTCTCTGAAGAAGATGATAACTCACTGAGTCACCCACATAACCAACCATTACACATCGAATCTATGATCCATAAACACCAAGTTAAATGTGTTTTGATAGATGGAGGCATTGGGTTGAATATTTGTACCTACAATCTACTGACACAGCTAGGATTTTCTGAAAACATTATTGATCCAACAAAGAAAATAACAATCAAGGCTTATGATGAAGAAGAAAGAACCTCTAAGGGTCTGGTACTATTACCAATCAAGGTAGGACCTGTAGAAAGAGATGTCTTTTTTTCAGGTCCTTGATCTTCATCTTTCATACAACATCTTACTGGGCAGGCTACGGATTCATGAAATGAAAGCAGTACCATCTACATATCATTAGTGCTTGAAATTTCCTTATAATGGAGTTGAAGTCAATATTCCTCCCGATACAAGCTATACCTGCAATGCATTAACGCAGAGTATTGACGCTTTTGTTCCTCATAATCAAGCAGCCTCTACAGTTGAAAGTTCATAATCTTTGCTGAAAGATTTAGAAAAGAAATTAAAAATCACAAACACCGGCACGGATGGCTACAAGATAAAGCCTATACTCTTGCTAATGTCTCTTCCTCCATTACCAAGACAGTCAAGAAAACCATCAAAGGTTATGAAGACACAAACTTCAACTCCAAAAGTCATTTATGATGGTTTCTTTTTACAGTCCTCTACTTCTCTTGCAAATGAAATAGAAGAGGATGATGTTCTCAAATTGCTTTTCAAAGAAGATAGTGCAAACAAATAAATACGAAATTGTGAGATTTCCCCGACACAATATGGTCTAGGCTATAAGATGCTTTAACGCATGGGATATTCAGGTACCGGTCCTATAGGCAAGCGTCAAGAAGGTATTGTTGAACCTATCCAGTTACAAACTAAGTCTGCCAATGATAAAACTGGACTGGGATATGATCCAAGAAAGTCATCAAATCAGAAGCACACATCCCACCATCAACTTAAGTGGAAGAAAAAGGTACTACCTTTAACAACACAATAAATTAATACTCAACAAACTCAAGAAGAGTGCAACGATGAACAAAAAGAATTGTCAACCCAGAGAGAGGAAATAGATGGTAATCAAGTTCCAATTATATCAGCTATAATACCACAGGAAGTAGAAGTCCTAGAGGATATGAGAGACGAAGTATACAGAATCAGAGAATTGTTTGCACCACTGAAAGTTCCATTCACATACACTGGTAGGCAGCAAGTAGATGATTCAGAGATTGACTCTAACGAGTATGAATGGGGTCCTGACCACCTCTCAGATACATCTACTACAGAAACCCCTAAAGAATCCAATGATATCACAGATGATGCACAAGAGCTGATACGCCTAAAAATGCAAAGGGAAATAGAAGTAATCAGACTAAAAAGACAAGAAGACTATGAACAACAGCTGGAGGAAGAAAGGACACAAGAAATTTATTCACCTACTAACTCTCCCTCTTGTGAGATGGGACAAATCAGGTACGGAACTACAAAAGAAGAATTAGAAGCTACAGAAACAGAACCAAACATCAGTCCAAAGGAAGCTGAATGGAACAGATGATAGGGATTAATAGAACCATCAAGGTTATGTCCACAAGTGTGTCAAATACAGGTGATCAATGAACCAAATCACGAAGGAACTTGCAGCATCAAAGATGTAGGTATTGATACTATATATACTTTTAGTAAGCCACTGGAAGACAAGTCAGAAACTTCATCTTATGACTCTGATAACTTAGACAGGAGCTCTATTTATAACAACAACTATTCAACAATGCATTATGACTACTTTGTCATGAATGTTGAGATGTTATTTGTTGACCCTGTTACTGTCACACCATGGTATGTAGTCCAATCTAAAGTAAGTGACAATGCTAGAAGTAGGTCGGTTGGGTTAGGTCCAATAAATACTAACATAAATTTTGATAATCATGTCGTAACTCTTCTTGGTCTTGAGACACATACGCAAAGTAGTCTTTTGTAACTCGACTGGTCAATCCGAAGCCATGATGATAGTACCATGAACTCCCTTAAGCTTGTTCAAACCTTATCCTTAATACATCCTGAACTGATTGATTGTACTCTTTATAACCAACCCCTGAATGTACCTACTTTTGCCAATGACTATACGTTAGCCTATTATCTCAATGCAGTTGAACCAATGAACTCTTCCACCAGTGAACAGAGTGAAAACATGACTGAAACAGATATCAAGTATCTTAGTCACAAAAATAAGAAAAATAAAAATAATAGATTTGATGGCAAAAACCACATTATGGCAGTGTCTGAATCTAAAAAAGAGAAAATAAAGGACGTACCTAAAGGTGAAAACCTCTCTGAGGCACTTGAAGGTAAGATACTTGATATACTACCATTTCACTTCTAGGAGAGATCTTCCATATTGATTGAGCCAACTTGGCCAGTGAACATTGGGAGTCAAGAGACACCACACATCATTCATTTAGCTCAAACACTATCAGCATAGGAGTTAAAAGATTTCAGCAACCTTTTTTTAGAAAAGAAGATCAACTTTGCATGGACATACTCAGATATGCCAAGACTAGATCCTGATCTCATCATGCATCATCTCTTTATTACACGAGGAGTTAAACCAGTCAAGCAAAAACTCCATAAGATGCATCCTCGTGTGGCACTGCTAGTCAAGGTTGAACTAGAAAAATTGCTAAAAGCTGGATTTATCAGATCTATAGACTACACAGAATGGATATCAAACATAGTACCTGTATCAAAGGCAGAGAAATCTATTAGAGTTTGCATAGACTTCAAGGATCTCAACAAAGCATGTCCGAAAGATGATTTTTCATTGCCCAACATTGACATGATAGTAGATATGACTGCTGGATATGAGATGTATTCATTAATGGATGGATTCTCTGGTTACAATCAGATCAAGATAGCGCCTGAAGATCAAGAAAAGACAGCTTTCACGTGTGCATGGGGAACCTTCTACTGGAATGTTATGTCGTTTGGGCTAAAGAACACAGGAGAAACTTACCAAAGAGCAATAACCACTATCTTCCATGATATGATGCATAAAAACATGGAAGATTATGTTGATGACACCCTAGTAAAACCATGAAGAGATCTACACATTTTCAAGAACTAGGCCTCATACTAGATAGAATGGAAAGATTCAAGCTCCGATTAAATCCTAAGAAGTGTGCATTTGGAGTAACATCAGGAAAATTACTTGGCTACATAATTTTAAAAAAAGGAATTGAGGTTGACCCTGAAAAGGTCCAATATATCATGGAAATGCCTCCGCCCAAGAATATCAGTCAAATGAGAAGTTTATAGGGTCGTCTTCAATCAATAAGGCACTTTATATCTCAGCTAGCAGATAAAGCCCAACCCTTCACAAAGATATTAAGGAAAGGAGTTCAATACAACTGGGATAAAGATTGTGAACAACATTTAAAACAAATCAAAGAATAGCTATCCAATCCACCAATATTGATGCCACCAATTCAGGGTAAACCATTGATCTTATACATATCAACAACTGATTCATCACTAGGGGCACTTCTGGCACAACAGGATGAAAATAAAAAAGAGAGAGTTATATATTATATCAATAGAACATTGGTGTCTTATGAAATGAACTACACTATACTAGAGAAATAATGTTTGGCTTTGGTCTTTGCATCACAAAAATTAAGGCACTATATGTTAGCACAATCTATTAAGTTGGTAGCCAAGATTGATCCGCTCAAATATCTTCTCAGTAAAGCAACGCTTATAGGAAGACTGGCCAAATGGGTCATGGTTCTTACAGAATTTGATATTGAATATGTGGAACATAAATCCATCAAAGGATAGGGTATTGCAGACCAACTTGTTGATGCTCCACTTGAAGATAGTCAACCTCTGCATATAGAATTCTTGGATGAATCAATCATGCACCTTACTCAACAATCATGGAAGATGTTCTTTGATGGGTCTTTCACTCAACATGGTTCTGGTGCCGGAATACTTTTTATTACTCCCCAAAAATATTCAATCCCAAAAGCTTAAAAGATTCTCTTCCCTTGCACAAACAACATAGCAGAATATGAAGCTTTGGTAAACGGGATCAAGCTAGTCATTGAGTGGAAGATTGTTGAATTACACATCTATGGAGATTCTCAACTCATTATCAACCAAATCAATGATCTATATCAGACAAGAGATGAGAAATTGATGCCTTATAAGAGAATGGTGGATGATCTCAAGAAATACTTTACCTTCATATCATTTCAGCAAATCCCTTGATCAGCAAATAGAGCAACGGATGCAATGGCCAATTCGATATCTATACCACAGCTATAGGAATCTAATTTTTGCTTTGAATTCCTAGTGGAAGAGTTACATTATCCTACCTATGATTCTCCCGAGTCCCAGATGGTCTGTTCTATTATTGGACATGACTCATCTCGTTATAGCCACATTTACTCTTACCTACGTGACCAAGTTGTCCCTACTAATCTTTACCAAAATGAAAAAAGGAACCTAATCCAAAATGCGTCACGGTATGTCATCATTGCTAACGACCTATTTAGGTGAGATTTAGATAATACTTTGCTTATATGTCTAGAAATTGAGGAGTCCCAACGTGCATTATCCCAGGTGCATGAAGGTGTTTGTGGATCCCATTCGAACGGTCTAACTTGAGCATGAAAACTAGTAAGGGTTGGCTACTACTGGCCAGACATGGAGAAAGAAGCTATAAAATTTGCTAGAACCTATGAAAAGTGCCAACTACATGGGCACCTTATCCATGCTCCAGCAAGAGATCTCATACCCTTTGTGACACACTGGCCCTTTCAACAGTGGGCGTTTGACCTAATTGGCCAAATATATCCTGCATCATCTAACAGACACAAATTCATTATCAGTGCCACTAAGTACTTCACTAAGTGGGTAGAAGCGGTTCCGCTCATCAAAGAAACCGGTAAACAAGTAGCTCTGTTTATTCTTAATTATATCATCTACAGGTATGGTATACCTTCATCCATTATAACTGACAATGGAGGACAGTTCAAGAACAAAGATCTAAATGAACTCTGTGAAAGATTCGAAATAAAATAACACTGGTCATCTACATACTACCCTCAAGGTAATGGACAAGCCGAAGCATCTAACAAGAATCTGTCGACTATCTTACACAGGACAGTTAATAAATCTGGAAAGGATTGGCATCTGCAGCTCAATCCTGCCTTGTGGGTTTATAGAACAAGTATCAGAACACCTACTGGGGCTACACCTTTTCCTTTTGTGTATGGGTCTGAAGCAATATTACCTATTGAGGTGGAAATGTCATCTCTAAGAGTTTCTTTGCAAGGTCTTGTTACTAATGAAGACTATAGAATATCTAGATTGCAAGAGCTCAAATTACTGCATGAGCATCAGAAAGTGGTGTTTGATAATCTCAAAGTGTATCAAAAGAGAATGTCCAGATGATATAACAAAAAGGTTCGACAAAGAGAATTTCAGGTTGGTGACCTATTTCTAAGAGAAAATCTTAAAAATCAACAGTTTCAAGACAACAAAGGGAAGTTTTAACCCAACTGGATGGGTCCCTATATCGTTATTGTAGCTTTTGGCTCTGATGCCTATCAACTCTCAACATCGGAAGGAGAACAGCTTCGTGAACCGATCAACATTATCCATCTGAAGAAATTCTTCACCTAAATATTGTCTGCTCTAGCAGCCTATACAGCTAAAAAGTCTTGAAGAAATCATAAAAATTAGAAAAAGTCCTGAAGAAATCATAAAAATCAGAAAAAGTCCTAAAGAAATCCTAAAAATCAGAAAAAAGTCCTGAAGAAATCCAAAAAAAAAAAAAAGAGAAAATGCCTTGGTGAAAACCTGGTAAACAGGTACCTCGATAAAAAAAATGAATCTCTGCCAAATAGGTGAAAACCTGGCACACAGGTGCCTCTTGTAGTCAAGCACTCCATCTATCAATGCAACATTGGCATTCCTGCATTCATGCAATTCTTTGATTTCGCTTGTACATATCTTTTAGTCACTTTCGTGACATCCTGGTTCTTTTGGAACCCTCATGGCTTGAAACTAATCAATGTCCTAGTCTTAGGGTAATCAACTGAGCAATTTACATGTCCTAAGAAGCATCACCCAAGTCAACTTTATGTCAGTGAAACCTCATTGTCCACTCCGAGTCAGTCACCTGTCTCCTGACTACTGAAGAGTTTTTATCACTGAGTAAACAAGCAAAACAACAAAACTAAAAACAATCACTAAATTGTTTAAGATATTCATGAAATTTTCTTTGAGTGTTGTCTTTTATATTGGTTTTCGATTATTATCCCTCTAAGTAACTTGAGGAATTCTATCTTGACTAAGAGGAGCAAGGATTGGGGGCATAATATTTTCTTTGTTTTCTGCTTGTAGGAATGATTTCGATGATCTGAAAACATCTAATCAGTTGGGTGTCTATGATAAGTGCCTTCATATTAAGGTGAAATCACCACACATACCTCAACTCTGCTTATTTGTATGCTACAGGGAGGTTCCCATCATTTCTTTGTCTGTTTTGAGGGAATTTATATATCATGCAATCCAAGTCCCTATGAAATCTGTCCAAGGATATGAACAAAAAAAGGGTCATTGCAGACAAGATAATTAATATTGCACATGAAAAGAAAGGAACTCTGATCTGCCTGCTATGTTTGTAAAATGCTCAATGATGATAATTAATCTTTTCAAAATCCAGTGACTAGGTTTAGGATTGCATCTCATTTTGCATTTCCTTCTGCATCTTGTGAATTTAGAGTGATTTCAGTATGGTAACAATGATCTTTTAACTTCTGAATGAGGGTTTGAAGCTTCATCATTTCTTCACTAAGTGGTTTCTTCCTTATCATTTCTCTAATTGAGTACTTGTGTATTGAGATGTTAGCTGCATACATAAGCATTTTACATAGATTCATACATTCACTATCATTCATTTGAATTCACCTTATGGCATTGCATAGAAAAATAAACATTTGCATCATCATTTATTTGTATTAAAAAGATAAAAATAAACATCCATATTCCATTTTGCATTCATTCATCCATACTGAAAAGATATGCATACATATAGAATAAAGCATATAGAACAACATCTCATAACTAATCAACACAAGTACAATGAAGTCAAATCAGATCTCGTGTATATATATCGTATAAAGTCTCAGAGTACAAAATGATGTTAGCTAACATTTACAAACTCCCATCGGAGAAAGAATCATATAGGCTACAAAAAAATGGGTGTGTCTAAAAAAAATATCAGAGCTACAAAAAGAATATCTATCTCTCAGCCTCTCTCTCATCACCTGGTGGAGGAGGTGGAGCCTGCTGACCGGGATCCTGATGAGGTGCCCGAGCTCCCTCTGATCGTGCCATATACTATGAGTATGGTACAACCTGTTGCGCTACAGGAGCAACTACGCTGTAAGCTGCAATGTAATAAGTTGCTTGATTGGTCTAGTGCAAAACCTCCTGCCGCAAAGCATTTGTCTCTGCCCTCCTCTCTACTCTCATCTCTATGACCTGATGATCATGCTCAACCCTAAGCTCCACTAGATGTCGGTCTCGCTCTGCCAGCTGAGTTTGTGCCACTATCAACTATGACTATAACCTTGCTAGGTGTACTCTCATCGACCGTGTTGTGTCAGCCCCCTCGTCCCTCATAGGATCTTTGCCTCCATCCCCTCCCCCATCTCCACCTTCAACTCCCCCTACTCCTCTCTCCTCTGCCAGACCTGTCTTAGTGTTTCTCTCTCCTCCTCTCCACCCTCTTGCACCCTCACTCCAACGGTCCCTATGGATCCACCCTCTCCTCTCTGCTGCCTACCACTAGCTGGTATCCTGTTGTTGCTAGCACCAGGATCGCCACCTACCCGCCTCGGAGCCTTGGCTCTCTGTCCCTGCCCTTGCCCCTGTGTGGGGGCATCATCCTCTACCTCCTCTATACAAGGTGCCTACTCTATCGGATCATATAATCTAGGGAATGGATGCTGCTGGAAGAGATCCTTGTACTGGGGCAATACCCCCACATCTGCAACATCATCCATGTATTCCCATCAGAGTCTCTGCAATCCAGTCAAAACCTACATACTCAGGGTGTATGATAACCTCGATGACCATCCCTACCTCTCCTCATCAGCATATCTCGCATATGTTGTGTACTCCTGTTAGATCCCCTGAGGCCTACCATACTGCCTCATCACTCGAGATACCACAAATCTCTCCACTACAGTCTGCGATCTACCAATGAGTGGGCATATAACAAAAAGATACCTGCGTACGATCCTCTAGTCATCCCATGGCTCTAAGCCCTTGTAAGGTCTCCATACAACAACTATCAAGTCATCTAGATGTCGTCTCCAAAAATTGGTCTTGCCCAAATGGGGCTATGTAACATAACCTGAATACCTGTACACAATCGGCTAACCAGGCTCTCTGCTGTCATCTATAATCGATCGGCATACTGGGAGGTTCTCCCACGCCCATATCTATAAGATCAAGATACCTGCAGCCATGCTCTTCCCCTCCCTGTACACAATCTCATGCATCTTGTGATACATGTGTGCTAATATACATGAACCCCATCCTATTCTTTGAGGGGTCTCCAGCATCCTGCGCCATCCACACTGGAATCCCTGTTGTCCCCTATCTGGCATCAAAAAGCAGTCGATAAAACCTGTTAGAATACAAGCGAGAGGAAACCCCTCAATGTACCTGCTCATCATGATATCCCAACTAATAGAACATGTCAAGATATCTGGATCCCTGAATACACATCTAATAGCCTGTAATCCAGGAAGATGTGTTGCGTTATAATCTACCATACCCCCAGCAAAAGGGATACGGAGAATCCTATAAACATCCTCGGGAGTAATGGTCATCTCCCCAAATGGAAAATGAAAGGTATTATGCTCTAAATGAAATCTCTCAACCAATGTTGTGATCATACCGTGATTCACATGGATGTCTGGTAATCTAAGAAGGGGTGTCAAACCGCACAAATAAATATGTGCCTGCTCAACCTCTATAAGCTACCGAACTAAGGTCATCGTAGGTAGATAAACACACCTGAAGAGCACATGAGGCAATCAAACCTATAAAAATCGAATAACGAAGCATCAAAAAATATCCTAAATAAGCCTACAAGAGAAGTAAAACATCACGCAAATCCAACTACGTCAATTGCAAAATCAAAATTTCAAGTTTAAACCTTCAAAAATGCTCACTGTTTTCCAAACAACAAAACACAGAAGGGAAGAGACTCGTACGAGTTAGGATTAGGCCCCATACGACAAAAGACTCCCATACGATAAACTATTAGACCCCGGATGACAAAATGGTCTCTTATGAATGTTGTCATACGATAGAAGGGTGGGGTTAGAATGATAAAACTAATGACCCTAAACAAAAAAACAAAATTTAATAGTTTGTTGTAGGAGACAGGATCTTGTCTCGCACGACAAAATGAAAACGCTCGACTTCCGTATGCAAAAAATTGAAAAATTCAACAAAAAATTTCAATTTTGAAATGATTAATAGGCTTAAGATCGATCACTTACCGTTGGCTCATAGTTTTAGGGTCGATTATGTCATCTTTGACACTCGAATCGATGCATATGAGTGGGAACCACCATTTTTCTTCACAGAAGGCTTTTTGAATTTTCAAACTTGGAGGGTTAAAATGAATTAAAAATGACACTTTTACCCCATATATAGCCAAAACCCTAATTTTTCAACTTGCTTGATGGACATGAAAATTGTACCCTTAGCTAATTTGCCCATCCTAATTCCATTTTCGAGATTGAAATCAAAATTCGAGATTATTTTGCTAGTCAATTTCATCAAATTTGGACCACTTAGCGCTTTTCCTTAAAAACTCACTCTTTCTCCAATTTGCGCTCAATTTCTCGTAAATCAACTCTGAATCTCAATTTATTCTACAAATCAACTTTGCGCTCACTTTTCTAATCACACTTAATCTTCAAAAAATCCTCTGAATCATTTGTGCTCAATTCATTATCATCGCTCAAAATTGCCTATCATCATGTACCCTCGCTATCTTTCGATTTTGCTCCTGAGGGGGCATACTCGTGACCTTATGACCTCACATCTTCAATGTCGAGAAAATTTTCAAATCTTCGTTGCAAGTCAAGAAGCTAATCTTTTCTAAAAGACAATCAAACAAGGCCTCATCGTTAGGGGCATCTCAACTTCATCGCTTTATATCAAGTTGAGATTTCTCAACCATCTGAATCGAATCAATCACTACGGGCATATCAGTTTTATCACTTCATATCAAGCTGATATTTGTCTTCATCTGAATCAATCTCTTAACATTAATCAGTTTCATCACTTTTCATCAAGCTGATTATTCGTTTAAACTCAATCAAGGATTAAAGAGTATCTTTGATCACACTCAATCTAAGCAGGTGTTAAGTTTCATGCATCGAATCAAGTTGGATAGTTTATCTTTGCTCATTGTATCTTGATCAATCAAGTTCAAGATCGATTTTATCTTCACTCACTGTGTCTAGTTCAATCAAGTTCTAGATCAGTAAGATCCACTTCTTGATCAATCAAGTTCAAGTTTGGTATCTTCACTCTCTATCGGTCCAAGTTCAATCAAGTTCGGGATTGGTATCACTTTAATCAACTCTATTCAGTTTCATCGCTTGAAAACAAGCTAAATACCTCGCTCTTCATCTAGTTCGTGATCAATCAAGTTCAAAACTGGTATCTCCTAGACATCGAATTTTCTTTGAACCAATGCGTTGCTCGCACATTAATTCAAAAAGGGGCAAATGTAATACCCTGAAAATGGTCATCTAAACCATGAGCCCCTAATCTCGACAACATCACCAAGGTCCTAACCAAAGGCAATTAAATAAATCTTGAGCACACAATTAATTCTTTAATCATCAAATCTCACATGGCAAATTAATCAACCAATATTAATTAAATTTTTATTTAATTAATTGATCATTCCAAGTAAATCATTTTAAAAAAAACAATTATCCTATTTATTTTATTGAATATCCTAGCATATTTAATGAAATAAATCAATTTGCCATCAAATCTTCAAAAAAAGGAAATAAATCGAAAAAGGAATTAATTGACAAAAAAGAATTAAAAATTGAGAAAAGAAATCAATTGGAGATAATCTTGAAAAACAAATTAAAAATTGATAAATAATCTCAAAGAAAGCAATAAAAATAATTAAATATTAAAATTGAATGAAATAGAGAATAAATCAGTTTTTTCCTGATTTTATCTTAATTTTAGTTCAATTTCCTTTAAAACTGAGAAAAGCATCCAATCACATCAATTCACCTGGATTGTGCTTCCTCTTGGAAAATCTTGACCGCTCATCATCATTTGACCTCAGTCGTTGGTTTCTTTCTGAATTTTCTATAAATTTAGGCTCTCATCTCTCATTCAAAGATCCTGGAGAATATATTGTGATTCTACTATTTTTGCTCTAGGTTCATTGAGAATTTGCATTGAGATATTGCATATTAGTTACTTCATATTGCTTAAATAATTTAGCTTAAATATTCATATATTGCTTAAATCATGTTAGATTAATCTTGCATTCATCTAGCTTAAATCCATGCTCATATAGATTTTAAAAATCCTTCGTTTAGGTGTTGTCTAGTCACTGGATAGCTTAGCAATCTGAGAGCAATCTAAACTCGCATCTACTAGAAGGCAATGGGTCGCTTTGTTATGGTTGTATTATTCATTGATTATTGATTTACTAACCATGCATCTAATGACTTAATTGAAGTGTTGTGTATTCCAGATACAAATACAGGTCCACTTTTCACACACACAAGTAAGATAAGGCTATGTATAAATATTTGCAACCCTAGTTTAGGGTTTACCCATGTCTTAGTCAATTGTTTATCTAAGTTTCACATAGATTCGAGTTTTGCTAACTCTAGCTCGAATTGTTTTAAAGATGGAATTCTTGTTTAAACTTGAAACAACAGTATTTTTTAGTTTTGTATACTATTGTTAAAGAAAATTAGTTTGTCAAATAGTTAGTTTCATATTTTTCAGTTGAATATCAAGAAAGCATTTCAGTTGGTTGAAAAGACAAAGATGTTATAAAAAGAGCATTATATGGAAGAGGTTGGTGCGAGTAAAAAGAGAAGAACTTTTGACAGATGAACTGATCA
Source organism: Cryptomeria japonica (assembly GCF_030272615.1). Classification (NCBI taxonomy): domain Eukaryota; kingdom Viridiplantae; phylum Streptophyta; class Pinopsida; order Cupressales; family Cupressaceae; genus Cryptomeria; species Cryptomeria japonica. Next base: position 544,562,267 of record NC_081408.1, read on the forward strand.
GACATATTATTTTTATACTCTTCTCATAATTTTGTTATCTATAGACAAATTCACATCTTTGTATGAATTCATAAACTTTTGTACTATTCAATACACAATTTTGTTTCTCTTTGCATTATGAGTATACCAGTATAATGTATATGAAAAAGCTTGTTCTTTGCATGATGTTGTTATGTTTGTGCATGTAAAAGTTCAGTAGGATTCTGTACTTGAATTTTGAAAGGATAAACTCTGGTTTCTAACTCTTATGAGTCTAAAAAATGTTATGAAATGAAACAGAGTTGAAACTCTGTATGTACTCATATTCATTTGAGAATTTTGTAAAAGCTAGTGAGGCACATTTGTAGTCGATGAGGCATTAGCAAAATACTATCTGTGAGATAGCATTGTCAATGAGACATTTGAATCAGCCAGTGAGGCATTTGTAAAAGATTTTAATGATAATCCAAGGAGGCATTTTTTTGAGTGGTTTTATTCCCCAGAGGGTTTCCATTCAGGACAAATTCGGTGTGACAACTTTATGTGTGTATGTCTCTTCTGCAAATTAATTTTTGATATCATTTCATTACTGCTAAAGGTTGGTTTGAAAAAGTTTCAAATTGTTTTAAGTTTATCATAAGCACTGATTCACCCACCCACCACCCCCCCCCCCCCCCCCCCCGCCTCTCAGTGTTTATTATACTCCACCAACCTTAACTGGTGTTTTCATATTGAGAATTGTCATTCTCTATTTTTTTTTCCTTCTTGGGTTTTCCACGTAAATCCTAGTGTTCATTGTGTATGAGTTATTTCCGGCATATGATTTTATGTTTTATCTATCTTAATTAATTATGTTAAGTATTCCAAATCTATGAATAAAGTTTAAAGAGGATTTTAATTGTCAGTTGATTCACCCCCCCTCTCAGTTGCCTGGATATTCAACAATTGGTATCAAAGCTTTGGTTCCTTGGCATAAAGCTTAACTGCTTGAGGTAGATCATGATCCGATGGCACACAAATTATTTATCCCTATCTTTAAAGGATCTAATTATAGTTTCTGGAAAGTCAAGATGAGAGGTTATCTAGTTTTTTTGGGTCACAACACTTGGAAGGTAGTGGAGACTAAGTATGTTCAACTATAAAATGGTCTTACAACTCCAGATGAGATTCAAGCCAATGGAGAAAATAAAAGGGCAGGGTATGCTATCTTTAGTGCATTATCTAAAATTGAATTGACAAAAGTTATTTCCTTGAATACTACTTATGAGGTTTGGCAGAAGCTAAAAGATATGTATGAAGGAAATGAGAGAGTTAAGTTGACAAAGACGTTGATATCTCAACAAAGGTATGAAAACTTGAAGATGGAAGAAGGAGAAGATATAGTAAGCTATTTTGAGAAGGTTGACAACATAGTAAATGAAATTAGAGAGCTTGAAGGCACCTTGAATTATGAAGATCTAATTGACAAAATCTTGATAACTCGACCAATGAGTTACAGTGATAAGATCTCAACTATTGAAGAAACATATGATCTGAAGAAGCTCACTAGAGAGAAGCTATTTGGTACCCTGACTGGATTTGAGGTGAGAAAGTTTGGAAAAGACAAAGACAAATTAGAGACAGCATTCAAAGTATCTAAAGATGATCTAGATAATAATAGCCCAAATGAGATGGAAGCAAACTTTGTGAGGAAATTGAAGAAAGACATATGCACGTACAAAGGTATGTTACCCTTTAAAAGTTTTAGATAAGGAAAGATTGGTCACATAGCTACTAGATGTCCAAAAAAGGGATCAAGACAAAAGTGTAGAGAAAATAAAGGAAAGTTCAATAAGAAAGCCTATTATGTTAAGGTTGATGCTAGCATTTCAGATCTTGAATCAAATTATGAAGAAGGTGATTGTTTGTTTCTGGTAGAAAAGGATGTACCTCGGTTTGATGTTTCTAAGACTGAAGATACTTCATTTCATGCTAGAAGAGATAAGAATGATTGGTTGATTGATAGTGGATGCTCAAATCATTTGACTGGCGATAAGAGTAAGTTCATAAAGGTTCAAAAATATGATGGAGGTTTTGTTAGGTTCGGAGATGATCAGACAGCACAAATTGTTGGGATTGGTTCAATTGCTTTTCATGGAAATCATAACACTAACATGTTGAACATAAGATGCCACTGAGAGGGGGGGCATATCAGTGGTTTCCAAACTTTTCCCTTTTCTATCAGATCTATGTGTACCAGTTAACTAATCTAACATGAATCTAACATACCGATTAGATAGGAGTATAATATAAATGCAACCACACATAAAAGGGACATCACATAACACCAGATGTATGAGGAAAACCCAAGATGGGAAAAACCTCAGTGAGAAGTGTTGTTGGAGTCTACTGCTCCAATCTAGCCTCACAATGAAAATCATGATTACAACATTTAGGGAACCAACCCAAGGAGTACCACTCCTACTTTAGGGCACCAACCCAAGGAGCACCAACCCCTAATTTTAGGGTACCAAACCAAGGAGCACCGAACTCCAACTCTGTGATTATAAGATCATATCATAAATACAAAATTAATATTCTTGTTACAAAAGATATTTGTAACTCTCATGATATGTCTCTCCACCGGTTCACCTCTACACAGATCTCTGTCGGTTCTCTGCTCACCTTCTCTCTAGTGCAACCTTATTTCCTATTGCAACTCACTCTATGTTGCAACCTTACCAGTTCATCCTCTGCTTCTTCTTTGTTGGTTATGATTTATGTCACACTGTTGCTAGCCACCACCGGTCTTCTTCACTCAATTAGTTGTCTACTATCCGATTACTAGCGGTTCTCATCTTATCGGTTCTTCACTCCAATATTCTTTGCAATCTTATGTGGCTCTTCTCTGCAGATTTAGTCACCACCGGTGTACTCCTCTATCAGACTTTATGGCACGCTACTTGTTGCCTCACTCTTGTCGGTTGAACTCTTCAGGCTGGTTCTCTCTCACACACTCAATCTCTTCTTTGATTGGCATTGAGAACTTGACTGATTGGCTCTCTTCATCAACCTCACTCTATCATGTAGTGGCATCATCTACTTCTTTGTCTCGCACTCTTATCGCCAGACTTTCCCACCTAAACGTGAGTTCAAACATTTGTGTGCTAGGGTTTCCACCATGCACTGAATCTGCATCTAATCTGATCTCTTTCAACGTGTGTATTCTATCTTTATCCGTCTGTAGCATGATTTTCGGCCTTGTGTATGGTCAATCATGGGTGTGATACGGTTTCCTTCACCCACTTTGATCTGCAAGATCAGTCTATATTGGATCTTTGTTATTTCCTTGATCTTGAGCCGCAATCCTCTGTCTTCCTTCCTCGAGCTTTGTAGTCATCTTTAAATGTTGGACCAACAACCTCAATGACACATCACACCAACCTGTGCATACATGCCACTTCAACTCCACATGGACCCTTTGTCGCCATCCACCTTTTCTAGGTCTTTTGTTTTTGTCCAAACCAGATCACCGACCAACCACATAACCGAGTTCATCTACCAGTTCACAAACCCTATCGGTTATACCCTAATCGATCCACCTTCAACCTTGCACTTTGCTTCTCTTCCGGTGGAACACTCAAACCGGTCAGCACACTTGCCAACCTACCTCATGCACATCTTCAATAGATGGGAGCCTTTCACTTCTGCACCTTGTCATCTTTACCGGTGGACATACTTACCAACAACCACCTTGATGACACCATGTCATCAATCTTCAACAACCTCCATCTTCAATCTGGTTGCACTCTTTGTCTACAACTTGCTCAACCTTTCCTTATTCATCATTAGACTAGTTCTCCTATCAACTGGTTTGTCAAAGTGACAAACATATCCTTCCTTCTGTGTACTGGAAACTCATCATGTCTACCCAGCTGATCTGGTGCATATCTCTGATCTCATGCACCTAAGGCAACTTAGTGTTTTACCAATTCATCTGGTGTGAGCCTTCAATCACCCGTCTTCTACTCTTTTGTCTTATCTTAGAGGACTATGATGCATTCCATGCATAATAGGAGATAATATCCACTCACCAGTGGGAGTAGATCCTTGTCATCTGCATCTGGCATTGCACCAATATGGTTTCCTTGTTTGAGCAGGCATATCTTCAAATAGGCACATATGATCTGGTTGGTCACATTCATTGTCAGTCATCTCTTCATATGGTGACTGTATATTTATCTGGTGGGAGTCTTGTTGTTTCACATCCACACAGCATACCAGTGGCCTGCACATACTTCACCTCTAGTGTTCATGTGATTTTTGTAACATTCTGTCTCTTCATCACAATCAACATACCAGCATCTTGCTCTCTTGTCAATTGGCAACAATGCACTGACAACATGTATCTTACCGGTATGTAGTCCTTATGTCATCAACACAAGTCAACACTAACATGTGTACCAGTGACTCCAATCACCATGATGCTTGATGTCATTCTATTCCTTATCGTCTTGCTGATGACTAGCTATGCTAGTTGACATCAATGACACCATTTCTGGTATGCATCAATGACAACACTGCCCATCAATCTCACATATCGGTTGTAATCCTATACCAGTTGACATCAATGACAATACAATGCCAACATAACAATGTCTACTATTTGAAGGGTTTGCATCATAATCTTTTGAGTGTTGGATAGATGTACAAAAAATGGATATAATGTTGTTTTTTTGGATAATGGATGTGAAATTTGAAAGGAGTCTGAAACGGTTATTGTGGCTGGAAGAAGGAAAAATGGAAATATGTATCAGCTAGAAGGAGCTACAAGACACTATTTGTTATCTCAACTTGATGACAACTGGCTATGGTACCAAAGGATGTGTCATATCAAGTTTGATAATCTGTTGCAAATCAGTTCAAGGAGTGCAGTGAGAGATTTACCGATATTGACAAAATTGGATAACAACATTTGCAAGGAATGTTAAGTAGGAAAGCAGACAAAGAGAAAATTCAAAGGAAAGGAGTTTTCATCCATTGGATTACTGGATTTGGTACACACAAATCTATGTGGTCCAACCAAAACAAGGAGCTTGCAAAGTGAGAGGTATTTCATGTTATTGATTGATGATTATTACACAATGCTTGGGTTGCATTTTTAAGAGAGAAGTTTGAGGCATTAGAGAAGTTTAAGATATTCAAGGCAAAACTTGAGAATGAATTTGATAGTAAAATCAAGTGTTTAAGGTTTGATAGAGGAGGAGAATTTATTTATGATGAGTTTAATGATTTATGTGAGAAACATGGCATTAGAAGACAGTTATTTGCTCCTCGGACACTGCAGCAAAATGGTGTAGTAGAAAGAATGAACAAAATAATACAAGAGGTAGCTAGAACTATGATGAAAGGAGCAGAACTATCAAAATTCTACTAGAGAGAAGCAATTCACACAGCAGGGTACAGTCTTAACATAATCCTATACCGGAAGAAATATGGGAAGACATCCTATGAACTTTGGTATGGTAGAACTCCGACAATGAAATATTTCAAACTATTTGGAAGCAAGTGTTATATCCAGAGAGATGAAGATAATCTTGGAAAATTTGGCAATAGAGTAGATGAAGGCATATTCCTACACTATTCAACAAAGAGCGAAGCATACTGGTATTACAATAAGATACTGAATAAGATTGTTGAAAGTGCAAATGTCAAAGCTGATGAAAGTACTTCAAAAAGATCTGAGATATTGGTAGGATATGAATGTGATGAGTCTGGTGAAAGGAAAGAGGAAGAGGAAACCAAAAGAGAAGAAAAGAATGTTTAAGATGTTGTAGCATCTACATCCAAGACCCCAAGATATGTTCAGAAGAATCATTCAAATAGATTAGATTATTGGAGATAAGAGTAAAGGTATCACCACAAGAAGCAAAGTAGCTCAAGAACAAGTTTTTCTATGTTTACTATCTGAATCTGAGCCAAAGACTATAGAAGAAGCTTGTAATGATCAAAATTGGATGAAATCAATGAAAAAGAGTTGGATCAGATTGAGAAAAATTAAACTTGGGAATTAGTTAATAGACCGGAAGATAAGAATGTGATTGGAACTAAGTGGGTATTCTAAAACAAACTAGATGAAGATGGAAAGGTTGTAAGAAACAAATAAAGGTTAGTTTGCAAAGGTTATACTTAGATTGAAGACATTAATTTTGATGAAACTTACACCCCTGTTGCTCGGATGGAGGCAATCAGGATGTTCTTGGCATTTGCAACATTAAAGGATTTCAAGGTTTATCGGATGGATGTGAAATTAACATTCTTAAATGGATAATTGAAAGAATAAGTTTACATTGAACAAACATAAGGTTTCAAGTTGAAAGATGACCTGAACATTGTTTGTGGATTGAAGAAAGCTCTGTATGGATTGCAATAAGCCAATTCTTAGTGTTTAGCGAGCACCTTTTTTATCCTTTTAGAGTTATTTGGTCCTTAGTGAGTAGTTCTAAGTTCTCTGATATTGTTTGACCCCTAATTCTCTTTGCCTTTTTCAAATTTTTTCAGTCATCAATTATACACAGAATTAGCCTTTGAATCCTGTAAAGCGGAAAAATCGAACCCCAGTCGTTCTCCCCTCCCCAACTCCAAGGAGAGAGAAGGGAGAGTCACTAGGGTTGATGGTTTTCACTTAGGGGAGACTTTACATTCAAAAGAGGGGTTGAAACCCACAAGATCCAATCCCACGCAATGCAAGATTGGATTCTATATGAGTTTCAAGGGTTGTGATAGCAAGCATACCCTCTTTTGTAAAGAAATGTAGATGGAATGATTGAACTAGGAATGCATGTAAAGTAGGAAAGATTCACTTATAAACAGAGATAGGAATATGATATGAAGTTGCGGACCTGGAATTAGCAGTAAAATGTTGAGACGATGCTGTTCTGCAAATTTGAGCAAAAGTTGACGGGACGATGGCACCCGGCGTGCACACGGTCCTCCGAAAAATCCGTGAAACGAAGGGGGATCTGTTCGTCTCTGCACAAGGATTCCAGATCTTCAATTACAACCGCGTACCTGCAACCTACACACAGAAAAGAGAGGACGATTGGGGGGTTAGGGATGAGGGGTTTGCCCTTAGGTCAAACCCCGGTTTTGGAATTAACCAAGAAATGAGAATGTTGTAAATGTAAATGTTTGTAATGTAAAACAAGTACTGGTACCTTGTTGTAAGAATGTTTGTATTCTTACATGCGAAGGTGTAGATGTTGTTGTATGTTGTATGTTGTATGTGATATGTGATCTCCTCTTCAATGGTTGAATCCTTGTCTTGAATGCAACACTTAGCCTTGAATGGAGACTTAGAATGCTCAATTGCTTGAAGGAATGCTTGAATGCTTGGATGCTTGAATGTTCGAATATCGTTTCCGCCTTTTTTTCTTCTACCAAAATGGGAGAGGAAATGTAGTTTATATACTTGTCAATTAGGGCTGATAGACTGATTTTTCCGACCTTGGGCTGACCAGGAAGTACTATTTTCCAAATTGCAAACATAAAGACCCGAAGCCCCATAGGAGACCGGGCCCAAAATAGGACCAGGGACCAGGGCGCTGGGCGCCATGGTCCTGGGGGGACCAGGGCGCTGGGCGCCATGGTCCTGGGGGGACCAGGGCGCTGGGCACCCTAGTCCTGAAGGACCAGGGCACTGGGCGCCATGGTCCCACCTCCAGGGACAGTGGGGTGCAAGGAGGATCAGGCCAGGGTGCTTGAAAAATGCAGTTTTTGGTGTCATAAACAGGTTTCGGGGTCTCCATTCAGGTTCCATGTTGCATCGCCATCGTAAAGACCCAAATGCAGTCGAAATTGCAAGTGTCACAATTTTAGGACGCTACATTTAGCCCCCACTTTAGCGGGAGTATAAGCGTACGCTCATACTTCTGGTAAAGTACAAGGAAACAACATTGAAAGACTTTCACCACGTCAAGGAGGCAAGATACACCAAGCCCCCAGTGGACTAAGGATCTTACGACTTCGATTGACAAAGTAAAAGGGAAGATCACGAGGGAGAACCATGACTGTCAGTAGTAAGGTTCCCTCACTATGAGTCATGCAAGAAAGATATCAAAAATTTTCAAGGCAAAGCTAAATTTGTCAAGAAATTTTTAAGTATCTTGAAAAGATATGAACGGGATGTATGCCCCCCTACGTTAAAGCAATCGCACACGCCTTACCGGGGGTGATTGCTTTAAGGTAGTGATACATATAAGAAATGAGAAGGGAAAGGAGCACGTTATCGCAAGGATTTAGCCCCCAAGTGTGAGATAAGCCCAAGGATAATAGACACAAAACACAAAGCACAAGGTGACTTCGCTTTCCTCGGGGTCAGTATGTTGTATGATAATTCATGTATATCATATGTATATATGCATAATTGTTCTTCATTCCCCAATCAAGGAAGGTCACCTAGAAGAAGGGAACACATGTGTCTTTTGAGTCAACATGAGAGAGACCAAGAGATCTCAATGCTTTGCATCATCCCCAAGTAGACAACACTAAGGACAACAAATAGAAGAATGAGAATAACACATAGAAGAAGTAACAAAAGAGAGGAGGAGAGAAACTGCTATGCTAATGAAACTAGTCTAGCACGTCATCTACCCCCCGATCTTGCTGATCAATATTTCGGGAAGGCAGGGAACACGCTAGAGGAAGAACATCCAACACAGCAGATGGAGCTATCACAAGATCCAAACAAGGGCTATGTTCATGTTCTGAGCCACGTTGTTCTTGTCTAGGAGCTAGGATAAGTGCTTTAGAAAATTCGTTAGATAAATGGTTATCAACATCAACATACTCATATTCACTATCAGAATGAACAGGAGTAATATTTTCATCATGAATATCATTTTCATCTATATCATCATCAAGATTTATAAAAATAGGATCTTTAACTCACACAGGGTCAAGACCATCATGCATCTTATGTTTAGGAGATTTCGGCTCAATCTTCGGCTGAGGAGAAAATGGAATAATATTAGTTGAAGGTGTTTTTGGGGATTGCAAGGTTTGAGAAGCAACTGCCTGAGCTCTAAGACGACGCTTTCATTGGCGTTCACGTGCAGAACGATTTCGTCTAGTCTTAGTAGGAAGTTGAGAAGATTGAGGAGGAGGAATATTCTCATCCTTATCACTTGGGTGTTTAGGTTGTGGTCTCTTAGGTTGAATAATAGGAGAAGAGGAAGGTCTCTTCTCTCCATAAGAGGAAGGAGGAGGAACTGCTCCATACAAAGGAGGAATATTTGGTTTAGGAAGGAGACCAAGTCCATCATGACGAGGAGGTATAGGTCTACTTTTAGGAATTTTATTAGATATAGGCATAATTACATCCATAGGAATGGGTTGGGAATCTTCTTGAGGAAAGACATTAGTTTTAACTTTCAAAGGAAGAACTTCCTTCTCAAGAATGATAGGAATATCAAGTTTGGGTGTTCTAGGTTCACTTAGAGATAGGATCATATCTTTTTTCCACTTTTGATAAGATTTGAAAAGATGATCACTTCACGGAGGAAGAGACTGAAATTGTTTAGGCCAAAAGTAATCAATAGGAACACTAGAAGTTCTTTCAGCTGGTTTAAAGAGACTATGATTGACAGTAACAACTTCACCATTATGGGGAAATTTCAAACACTTATGAATAGGAGAAGCAATAGCTTTCATGGAAGACGGCCAAGGATAGCCTAGCTTCACACGAAATTGTTCGGATGATGGAATAATAGCGAAGTCCACATCAAGGGATTTGTTATGGACCTCAATAGGTAATGTAATAGAACCAATTGCAGGAGAAGAAAATACATCAAATAGTTTCACAACCACATTTGTTTCGTCATAGATCACTTGATTCAATTGCAAAGTAAAAAGAAATTCTTCAGTAATGATATTAACCATACAAGAAGGATCAATAAGCACCCCACGGGAAGGTGTATTCTTGACTTTTGCAACTATATATAAAGGACCATTAGGTGCCCTGATAGTTTCACTAGAATCAAAGGTGATGGAAGGTTCTTTAGGGATTTTCTGGTGCTCTACAAAGTTAATCACATTCGGAGTCATAGACACAAGATCATCAGGTGAGACAGAGGAATCAGTAGTATCAATCGCATTAGAGGTATGAGAAGGCAATGGATCAGTAAAAATCTGAAGATTTTGGTTAGGAGGAGCTACAGATGAGTTGCCTTTATCATTCACACCAGAAACAGAGATAGTATTATTATCAATCAAATCTTGAATTTTTCCCTTTAAAGCAAAACATTTTTCAGTATCATGCCCAAGATGACGATGAAATTGACAAAAAGATTTGTTATCAAAATAGGGTGAATTAATCTTTGCAGGATCTATTTGCCTTATAGGAGGAAGAGTAAGCACATTTTGTTCCAATAACTTATTCATAATACTATGCAATGACTCATTCAAAGGAGTAAATTTTCTTTCTTTCTTGAAAAACTTAGAAATAGGAGGCACACCTGATGCCGCATTCACATTGTTGTTGATGATGTTTTCATTGAATTTAATGGACTCTCTGTTCGGTTTAAACTTCCCAAATGGTTGTTGACTACTATCACCCTTATCACTCGGAGCCATAGGATTTGCTTGTTCCATTTGACTCAAAGTCAGTTGATAATTGTGAAGAGTTGCGCACAACTGTTGGAAAGAAGTAAACTCAGAAAACAGGAGTTTTTCTCTAATATCTTTTTGTAAATTAGAAATAAAGATTCTTTGAATATCATTGTCAGGCACTGGAAAAGAAATTTGAGCATACAAATGCTTATATCTACCAATGAAATCAGTCACTTTTTCTTTAACACCTTGTTTACAATGCATTAAATCAATCAAAGTAACCTTAGGACTTATATTGTTTTGAAATTGTTGAATAAAAGCATTTGCAAGTTGTTCGAAAGAAGTAATAGAATAAGAAGGCAACGAGCAATACCATTGTAGGGCTTTATCTCTTAATGTTCTAGTAAACAGTTTTGCAAGCAACCTTTGGTCATAAGCAAAATCAGTACATATTGTTTGAAAGGTCTTAACATGTGTTAGAGGATCACCCTTACCATTATAAAGCTCCAAATGCGGAATTTCAACATGTTTAGGGGGGATAGCTCGAACAATGTCAAGAGAAAGTGGGCTCGCAACATCAAATGTGGGCACACTAAACTTAGATTGATTCATAGAGGCAATTTGTTGCTGTAAAGAAGAGACAGTTTGTGCAAGATTGTTAATGGTCGCTTCAGTCAAAGAGTTCATATTAGACGTGTTAGATTGTGATGGAGGTGTTATGTTATTGAAAGAAGGTAGAGAGTAAGGTGGTGGGACACTATGATAGTTAGTCATAGGAGATGATTGGAAAGGAGGAACACTACAAGGAGGAATGGAAAACGAATTGCCCCCTTGTGTCACGTTCATTTGTGGTGATATAATAGGAACACTTATTGAAGGAATGAATGAAGAAGTTGGATTGAATGAAGGAAGAGGGTTGATTGAAGAAGAAGGATTGTCCCCATGACTAGTGATCATAGGAGGAATGTCTTGTATTGAAGTAGTCATTATGTTTGAAAAAGTAGGCATACTAGCAATAGGAGTTGTCAAAGGAATAGAATGATTAACTTGAGTAGGAGGTTGTGTATAACCTAAGGTTTCGGTACAACTTTTCATAGGCATCACATTTGAATCCACAATGTGTGCAATACCACGCAAAATATCAATTCCATTCTTATCACTTTGAACCATACATTTTAGACCCTCAATTAATGAAAGAGCTTGACTATCAGGGTATTCTTGAGACATCCTTTATCGAAAATCATCAAATTGGTTATCCAATTTTGAAAGTTGTTCTATAGAAACCTCATGGAGAGCTTCTTCATCATTAAGAGGATTAGAGGAATTACCCATGTCCTCGTTAAAAAGGCCATTCAAATTAGGCTCCATCTCCTCGTTAATTACACCTTGGGAAGACTTAATTCTAAGGCTTCGTCTAACGGGAATAGTGTAAGTAGGGCTTATTGTTGTAAAACTCATGCACTAAAGAAAGAGAGAAGATTTTGAATTTTAGAGGTAGCAAATTTCAATAAAACCAGCCAATCTCCTAGATTTAAGCTGTTAAATGCAATCAGGACAATCTCCCGAAATTTCGGAAAAAATGTCCGGGACCGTGGTGCTCGGAGTGCACACGGTCCTCGCAACTTTTTTCGAAATTTTCAGGGATGAAAGTTATGATGATTTTAAAGCTAATCTGAAAAAAATTGAGTGATTTTACGATCTGTAGATAGGCCAAATTAAAGTTGCAATCTCAAAATTGAACCCTACCAAGATTGTTGAAAAATGCAAAATTTGAATTTCGAAAAAGAGAGGGAAACTGAAATTTTGAATTTTATGATTTTAGAGGGAATGCTGAAAGCAATGCAAGTTTTGAAATTTAAAAGTTGACTCGATTTCATGCAAAATTCAAATTTGAAAGTGGAAATCAAGGTTGTTGCAATTAAACACTTAATTTCAAAAGTCACAAATTGCAAGAATTTGACTAAAACACTGAAATTTCGAATGAATGCTAACACACTTTTCAGATTTAGGACTGTAAGAAACACAATTTTGATAGGAATTTTAATTTCAACGGTTTTTGAATGATTAGAAGCCTCAATCCAAGCAATCGCTAGACCAACTTTGACTTTAATTTTGAAGATGTTAAAATTGATAAAATCAGCCAAAATTATGGATTTTAGCAGAAAAATACAGTAAGATCTAGCTCCCAAAATTTTGGAAAAAATGTCAGGGACGATGGCGCTTGGGGTGCACACGGTCCTCGCAACTTTTTTCCAAATTTTCAGGGATGAAAGATATTGTGATTTTATTGCGGAATCCAAAGTTACAGCCGATTTGGAGGTGTTTTGATCAGTCAAATTATCAGTCAAAGGTTGAATCAAGAAGGTTTTAAAAATTAGGGTTTTGACATTTAACCACTTAATTTTCAGAATTAAAGCACAAATATGAATTGACAATTTGCAATAGAAGGGTAGATCTGAAACAAGCATTAACAATTAAACATTTCACAAGTTTAATTACTAAAAAGAAAATTTTAGGTTTTTTATGCAATTAGCCTCTAAAATTTGCAAAAGATCAAACATGTAAATGTAATTAAGGAAGCAAAATTTTCAGATCTAACCATGAATAATCAGAATGAGGATGTTCACGTCGGGTTCACCAAAATGTAAAGCGGAAAAATCGAACCCCAGTCGTTCTCCCCTCCCCAACTCCAAGGAGAGAGAAGGGAGAGTCACTAGGGTTGATGGTTTTCACTTAGGGGAGACTTTACATTCAAAAGAGGGGTTGAAACCCACAAGATCCAATCCCACGCAATGCAAGATTGGATTCTATATGAGTTTCAAGGGTTGTGATAGCAAGCATACCCTCTTTTGTAAAGAAATGTAGATGGAATGATTGAACTAGGAATGCATGTAAAGTAGGAAAGATTCACTTATAAACAGAGATAGGAATATGATATGAAGCTGCGGACCTGGAATTAGCAGTAAAATGTTGAGACGGTGCTGTTCTGCAAATTTGAGCGAAAGTTGACGGGACGATGGCACCCGGCGTGCACACGGTCCTCCGAAAAATCCGTGAAACGAAGGGGGATCTGTTCGTCTCTGCACAAGGATTCCAGATCTTCAATTACAACCGCGTACCTGCAACCTACACACAGAAAAGAGAGGACGATTGGGGGGTTAGGGATGAGGGGTTTGCCCTTAGGTCAAACCCCGGTTTTGGAATTAACCAACAAATGAGAATGCTGTAAATGTAAATGTTTGTAATGTAAAACAAGTACTGGTACCTTGTTGTAAGAATGTTTGTATTCTTACATGCGAAGGTGTAGATGTTGTTGTATGTTGTATGTTGTATGTGATATGTGATCTCCTCTTCAATGGTTGAATCCTTGTCTTGAATGCAACACTTAGCCTTGAATGGAGACTTAGAATGCTCAATTGCTTGAAGGAATGCTTGAATGCTTGGATGCTTGAATGTTCGAATATCGTTTCCGCCTTTTTTTCTTCTACCAAAATGGGAGAGGAAATGTAGTTTATATACTTGTCAATTAGGGCTGATAGACTGATTTTTCCGACCTTGGGCCGACCAGGAAGTACTATTTTCCAAATTGCAAACATAAAGACCCGAAGCCCCATAGGAGACCGGGCCCAAAATAGGGCCAGGGACCAGGGCGCTGGGCGCCATGGTCCTGGGGGGACTAGGGCGCTGGGCACCATGGTCCCACCTCCAGGGACAGCGGGGTGCAAGGAGGATCAGGCCAGGGTGCTTGAAAAATGCAGTTTTTGGTGTCATAAACAGGTTTCGGGGTCTCCATTCAGTTCCGTGTTGCATCGCCATCGTAAAGACCCAAATGCAGTTGAAATTGCAAGTGTCACAATTTTAGGACGCTACAAATCCGAATTGGGAATTTGTGTTCGTGTCATTTTAAAACCATCTCAAAATGGTCATTAATCACCATTTACTTGCCGCAACATTAGTCATTCTATGTTAGAGAGACTCAGTAACCTTATCAATGTTTAAAATCCATCATATTTTCAATGAAAGACATTCTTTCGATGAGACCCCCTTTCTTTCGTGTTCGGTATCCTTTATCACATTGAATTCTATATTTTGATGAGATCTTGGCATGTTTCATCGACACTACTTCATTCGGTGTGGCATCGCTCTTCGATAAGACTCCTCTCGGTCTTAATAGATCTTCAATGTCACACTGATATTTGATATTTCAGTGAGACATAGGATGTGTCTCCTCGATAAGATTTTTTCGATGTGACTTAGCCTTTTGGTGAGGCCTCTTTTGGTCTTAGTAGAATGCCAGTGTTATACTGATATTGATATTTCGGTGAAATATAAAATGTGTCTCTCTGATAAATTTGTTTTCGATGTGACCTTGGTATTATATCAATGTGTCTCTCTGAGAGAATCATATCGATACAATTTTCATCTCATCGGCCCTTGGTATTATATCGATATGATTCCTTTTCGCCATAACATGTATCCTAAATTGCATAGGGATATTATTTTAATCTTTATGGAAGTGTATATATATGATGATATAATTGATTCAAACATGATTTGAATAAGGTTTTTTTTCTCTCCATATTTGTGATACTCAAGGGTTTCTTTATGGTTTTGACTTGTTTGACTCCAAGACGAAGATTGGACAGTAGTGGGAAAATAATAGGATAGTAGTGGAGAATGATAGGATAGTAATGGGAAAATAATCAATTTCTTAAAGATCAAGGCAAAAACTTATCTCACTTTGTGAGATGCTAACATGATGGTTGAAATTAATTTAGAAGAATAAAATTAGATTAATTAAATAAAAAAAGAATTATTTAATTAATAAAGAGGAATAATTAGCATTGTAGTAAAGCAACATTTTTAGGTGTCTCTGTTTGCCCCTCTTTGAGACAATGTTGGAACAATGTTGTTTCAAAGAAAATGAAAAATTCCTGCCCCGGTGATAGTAAGGTGTAATATTGATGCCCCCTCGAGAGATTGTTTGTGCATTAAGGGCATGAATGATCTCTCAAAAGTAGAAGAATGTTAGATGAAAGATGAAAGAGTGATTAGTTGATGACATGATGGGTTTAATTGGATAGAAGAGATGGTTGGAATGATTTGTAGATTGATTGATTGATTAGATTGATAGGATTGATGGGATTGATGGGATTGATTGGATAAAGATCAAATCTGGTTCAAGGAAGGACACATCTTGTACAAGACAAATGATTGATGAGAGTGTCTAGTTTCGGGAAGGACACATATTGTATAAGGCAAATGATTGATGAAAGTATTTGGTTTCAAGAAGGACACATCCTATATAAGACAAATGATTGATGAAATATTATGAAAGTGAAGAATGATTCGTAAGAAAAGGAGAATGTTAGGAAATAGAATTGATTGATTGATAAAATAGTTGATATGAAAAAATGAAACTATCACAAATTATTGTGTCTTTATTGTAGCACAACATTTTCATCCTTGAGCCATATTATGTAACAATGGAGCTTTGTACACCAGGATATGAAAAATCAAGGTGCAAATGATATCCCATTGCAGAAAACAAACACATTACAAACAAGAAGTGAACCCCTCCATTTTGGATATAGCACTAAGGGTTGAGGTATGTGCAATAGTCACAAGCATAGCTATCATTGACTTTCATTTTTGCATAGGATACTTGTCGAATGAACGTACCAACATAGACACCCAAAGTACCATTTTTCGGGAACTTCATCGGTTCACACCACAAACAGCAAACAAAGAAAAAGATCATGAACCATCTTGGCTCCTCTAGTCACTTGTGGAAATCATCGAGTAACATAGGAATATAACCTGTTACCAATTGATAAAGATAAAGACTAACTAGAACAAAATCTAGTAGTCATATTGATGTGTGCCTTCATTTTACTTGATGTGATGGTTGATAAAAATGTCCAGTTAAGACCGATCTATCCAGTTTTGAGCGTACCTTTCCATGTATAAGACAAGTTGATCATGATCGATTGATTGATAGGGTTGGATGATTCGATTGATAAGACAATTGATTGGTTAATTGTTGATTCTGATAAGATAGTTTGATCTTGTTGTAGCTTCGTGTGCAGTGTTTGTTGGGTATCTGCTCAAGTGTTTGATCTTTGTAGAACATTTTATTGCAAAATTTTTATTTAATTTTTTTCGAGACTTTTTATGATTTTTTTGGATTTTTGAAAAAAATTTAACTTTTTATGATTTTTTTGGATTTTTTCAGGACTTTTTATGATTTTTTTGGATTATTAAAAAAAATTTGTGTTTTTGAATTTTTTTTGGGGGGGATTTTTGAATTTTTTTGGATTTTTTTTTTTTGTTTGTTTTGGATTTTTGATTTTTTTTAATTGATAGTGCAACTAAAAGATGATGCAACTAAAATGCACCTATTTTTTGGCATTTTGTTAGGGGATGCCCCCAGTTTATCAATGCTTATGATGCAACTAATATATATGTAACTTGACATGAGTATACTAATGATGCCAAACTTTCTGCCTAAAGGAAGACGATTGTGCAGGTTCATCACTGTACCATACACTAACGAAATTTGACATTGCAGAACATTTCAAAGATAAGGATCCATTCAGTTCTCAAAAACTTTGGATAATTGAGCTCAGCACACCAAGTGAGTAAGATGTGCATTCAAAGGAAGAGAAAGATTCGCTATCAACTCCCAAAAATTTTGTCTTCAATTACTTATGTATGTGCAATTGATTTTATTCCAACTCTAGGACCATTGTCGATCCTTAGAATTCTAAGTGACTAGCTACATGATTTATCCTAAGTCCAAAAGAATCTTGAATAGAGCCTCTCTACCAATCAAATTTCCATAGTCTCGACGAGGTTATCAATGTAATTCTCATGAATATTGCTCCATTACTAGTCAAGCATCCATAGCCCCGATGGAGTTACTTGCATGTTCTCAAAGCCAAGCTTTTTAATATTGCATTTCAACTCATGTTTTGCTTTTATTTCCATGATATTTACTTTGCTTGTTCATTCTTTTCATCTTTTGATATAGCTTTTAAGCACTTTTTTATATTTTCTTGCATTGGCTCATAAACAATGAAGCTCACACGGGTTTGAAAATTACAATAGCATTGAAGTAGGATTTTAGATTTTTCACTAGCTACATCGTTAACCAGGTATCGACAATCATGTTGAGCAAAAGATTAATGTGTTAAAGATATAGAAGCCAAAATATTTTGGTAACAAGAGACAATGGTGAATCTTATACTCAAGTAAAGACAAACCCTAACCACAAGGTGACATCAAAGATAAGCAACCTCGGATTTCAAGAACTACATGAATAAATATCTAAGAAATGAGATGAACATAGAATCTCATGAATGTGGATACATAACAAACCTACACAAGCACCCTTCTTGTTCAAGCAAAAAGTATCTAGGAAACCATATGCAACTGTATTTCAAGTGATGCAATATGAAATGCAACAATATGTAAAATACAATTTCAAATAAAGTAAGATGAAATGTGATCAGAATAAAGTAAAATGCAATCGAAGCAAGATGAAATGCAAAAAATACAAAATGAAATGTAGTAAATATAAGACAAAACACACTGAAATATGTGAAAAACAAACTAAAATGCAAAGTAAAACAAACTAAAATATGTGAAAAACAAACTGAAATGCAAAGAAAAATAAACTGAAATACAAAGGAAACAAAACCTAAACTGCTATCAAGCGTAATATTTCTTTAAATGCAAGTTCAGAGAGTGGATCGCCCTCCATTGTTGTCAAATTGTATGGACCATTACCAAGAACTTTTGTGATTACATAGGGACCCAACCAATTAGGTTCAAACTTTCCAGGTCAATCTCGTTTCACCATATTTTTTTTATTCTCTTCTAGGACTAGATCCCCTACTTGAAAGAACCTCTCTTACTTGTTTGTTGTAGTTGTGTGTTAATCTACTCTGATATCCTTCCAAATGATTCAGTGCACTTTGTCTCCTCTCATCATGTGTTTCTAATTCCTATAACCTGGCCACTCTATAGTCTTCATCAGATATAATGTTTCTCAAGGATACTCATAGTAATGGCAACTCTACTTCAGTGGGAAAATGGCTTTTGAGCCAAAGACTAAAGAATATGGGGTAGCACCTATAGTTTTGTGGGTGTCTGTTCTATAATCCCTAAGAGTAGGATTCAATTGTAAATGCCAATCACATCCACTTTCATTAACAACTTTCTTAAGGATTTTCAGGATTGTTTTGTTTGTTGCTTCTACTTGACCATTGCTATGTGGATAATAAGGTGTAGCAAAACGATGTTGAATATGGAATTGATCACAAAGTTCACATACTTCCTGATTCTTAAAAGGGCGTTCATTATCTATCACTATGCAGATTGGAATTTCATACCGATAATAATATAATTGAGGAGGAATTTGGATATTTGTTTGTTGGTTATACATGTGAGTGGATTTTCTTCTACTCTTATTGTAAAATATTCAGTAGTCGTCAGAATGAATTTATATATGTTGGAAGAAGTAGGATTAATCTTGCCAACAAGGTCCAGTCCCCATAGTGAAAAGGGTCATGGTTTTATGATGGTTTGGAGATCTTGATGAGGTGCATGAATCAAATTACCATGTATCCCAAACATTAATTTCACTTCTGTACATACTTATATGCATCATTTTCCATAGTCAGCCAATAATATCCTATGCGCAATAATTTCTTTGCTAAAGTAGGTCTACTCGAATGAGCACCACAAATTATGTTATGTAATTATTCAAGGGCCAATCAAGCTTCTTATGCATCAAGGCATCAGAGCAGTGTTCCATCTAATCCTTTTCAGTACAAGGTGTCGACAATAATGGTGTATCTGGAGGCTTGACGTATTAATGTTTTGTGCTAATTTATAGAAAGGTCGGGAGGGACATATTGATCATGAAGAAATTTATACACATCTTTATACCATGGTGAATCAGGACCAACTATCATACAGACACATTTTGATTGTGCGATTTCATATGTTGGTACCATTAATTTCTCCACTAGAAATTCAAATTGCATCACATTGTTCGGCATGTCAATGATAGAGCCTATAGTTTTCATGGCATCTCCTACTTTATTATGGATTCAAGGGATTTGTTGAAAAACAATGATTGAAATATTTCTTGAAGTCATCGACCATCCTCTTCTAAGGCATCATTTTATCATCCTTAGTGATACAGTCATCATTAACCTGGTTAATTATAAGTTATGATTCACCATATACATGCAAGTCTGTGATTTTCCATTGCACAGACATACAAAGTCTCGTAAGAAGAGCCTCATATTCATATTGTTTGTGCAAGGAAAATTGATTCTGTAAGACTTTGGGATGGAATCGCCTTGAGGCATAACAAAGAGTATACCATCTATGGCTCCATAATTAGTGTATGATCCATCAAAATACAGTTTCCATTTTGCATAGGTTGTCGGTGTAAACACGGATTCATCTAGAAAATTAGTCAACAAGGGATGATCATCTTGTATGGGATCTGCTGCTAACTGATCTGCTATGATTTGACCCTTAATTGCTTTACGATCTACATACTCAATATCAAATTCACTAAGCATCATCACCCACTTAGCTAATCTTCCTTTCAATGTCATCTTTCTTAAAATGTACTTGAGTGGATCAAAGTTAGCGATAAGTTGTACTTTGTGACTAAGCATATAGTGCCTAAGCTTCTGGGATGCAAAGACCACAACCAAACAAGCTCTTTCAATAGCAATGTAATTTAGTTCATATCCCACCAATGTCCTGCTAATATAATAGATTGCTTGTTCTCTCCCTCGATCATCATGTTGTGCCAAGAGTTCTCCTAGGGATGAATTAGTTACAGAGATATATAGTAGTAAGGTATTTCCCAGTGTTGGTGGCACTAAAACTAGTTGTGATAGTAGATAATCTTTTTAAACTTGAAAGACTTCCTGACACTATTATATCCACTTAAAAGCAACTCCTTTCCTGAGAAGATGTTGAAATGGTTGGCATTTGTCAGCTACCTATGCAATAAATCTCCTGATCGACTGTAGTTTCCCTTGTAAACTTTGCAATTGTTTCAGATTGGATGGTGATGGCATTTCCAAAATTTCTTTCACTTTAGCCGGATCGACCTCAATACCCCTATTTGATACTAATCTTTTTCTTGTAAATTTTTTCTCTAAGAAGTAATGGAAGATGATGCAAAACAAGTTTAGGATCCAATCTAGGCATGTTGGCATTTGACTGAGCAAAGTTTATTTGTCTCTCCTTGAAAAATTGAATAATTTTTTCTTTCTCTGTTGGTTTCAAGGATTCTGCTAAATGGATTTTACATACTTTACCTTCACCAAGGTTGACTTCTTCTAATTTCGTTACCAACAATGATGATCTTTCTTGGTCAATAGGAAAATCATCTAATCTCTCTTTGTGCTTTCTTTTAGGTTCTTCTAAATCATTTTGACTAGATGTACTTGCTTCCCCAAAGCATGTTATTTTGTCAAGATTGACTGCAAATCTAGCCTTATGATCACTACAGGGTAACCCTTTGTGTGCAATAATAAATTTTACTATTTCTTCATCATTCTGGAACCAATCTAGGTGTGGTCTTTCCTATGTTCCCCAATCTACAAGGTCTAGAAACACAAGAGATAGATTTTGCCTTTATTAGCATAAGAGGTTGTGGTTAAAGCACATATACGAGTGTCTATATCATCTATTAATGAATTTGGATCAATTTCTTTGTCCTCACAAGGAATGTCCTCCTCTATATATGTCTCTATATCATATGCTTCTTCTTCATTTGGTTGTCCAATATGTGATAATGAAGGTCTCTTGTTTACTTCAACTAGATTCATGAGATTGTGACTGATTGATCCTGGTTCTATTTGGGTAATGAGAAAATTACGATGTCCTACATGAAACTCCTTCTCCAAATCTAGTTTTAATCCATCTTATTCAATTAGCTCAGTGGGAATCACATAGACAACCAATGCCAATTTTGTTCGGTGTGTTGTTTCTAGATCTCTTACAGTTCTTAGATAACTCTGCTCACTTTGTGGTGTCTGAATATATGTAACCTCATTAGGATCTTGCTCTTGTTTTGTATTTCTCATTTGTCTAGGAGAATCTTGTGTGACCAAAGGAGGATTATGTCTCACTATTTCACTATTTTGCCTTGGGGTTCTTTTTTCTATTCCATTGTACCCCAAAGCCTAATTCTTTGGATTCTTTGATGGTAAGATTGGTTCTACAACTCTTTTATGTTATTCTCCTAAACATATGGTACCATCAAATCCATGGCTTTGTAATCTCTAATAGCCTTTTCCATACTGGTCCAAAGGGAGTTGACTTGACTATTTATGTTCTTCTTCATCCTTATATAACCATTTGCATACATGCTCTTCTAGGGTTTCCTCGTCCAATTCTCCCCATCTAACAAAGGAACAGGAAGGAGAGTATTGGATCACCTCTTTGCCTTTACATTGATCAATAGAATTTGTTGATGGTCTTCTGAAAGATTTCAGGGACAGAGTTAACTGTGCAATGCAAATTCCCTCTGAATAGGTATACTCTCCACATCCTTTACCTTGAATTTGTAGTTGTGTGTTAGATGTCAAAGGTGTTGATGTGTCTGCTCTTGTCAAAGATTTTAGTTGTGATATAAGCGGGACTGTTTGATTTATCGGGACTTGATTTTATAGACTTGTCTTTAGATTATTACAATGTTTGAACGGATCTAGGTTTCTCGGTATTGTTATCACAATGTCATTATAGGGAAACTTGACACACTGATTAAATGTAGAGGGCACTTCTTGCATGTCATGTATCCAAGGATAGCCAAATAACATGTATCCCAATTCTCTATCTAGGACTTGAAATGTAGTTTCTGTACTAACCAACCCAAATTGAATTGGTAAAGTGACCACACCTTTTGATGGGCATTCCTCATCATCACACGCCTTAATGTTTATCTTTTTTTTAGGGTCAATGTGATTCTTTAAATATCCCAAAACCTTGATTAGGTACAAGATACATATGTTCAAACCATATCCACCATCTATTAGCACTCTCTTGATTCTTTTCTTGTGAGCAACAACTCCAAGATGCAAGGGCTCATTATGTGATGGTCTATCTACTAGAATATCCTCTTTTGTGAAAGCAGCACGGGGAGTTGTAGGTAGGCTTCAAACCATAGCCTAAAAAGTGTTCTCATCGATATCCCTTGAAATAACTCACTCATGAAGGGCTTTATCTAGGATGGCCCTATGAGCTAGAGAGATTTGTAACAACTCAAAAATGGAAATTTGTGTGGGGGTTTTCTTCATTTGCTCAATAACATTATAGTTCTCCATTGGTTGAGTAGGATTTGAAGGGACCCCTTGAAGCATAAACTTGGAATGACAAAGTGACTACTACATAGTCAGTATTCTTGGGCTTAACAATGATGGTCGCAACTATTTCGTCTACCTGACTAAGAATATTGATGTTTTAATCATAGGACACCCTTGTATAATTTGCCTTGTTATCCTTTAAGTTTGAAATTGAAGCTTTGCCTTTATCATGTTCAACAAACGGGTCATTAAAAATGATGTGATCTATATTAGATGACCCTTTGGTATTGTCAACAGTTATATTCCCTTGATCGATAAGGTCTTGAATCAGGTTCTTAAGTTTATAACAATTGGATGCCTTATGACCTTTGGTTCGATGGTAATCACGGAAATCATTATCATTCCACCAAGATGGCTTGAAGGGACCTGTCTCATAAGGTTTTTCTTCTAGTAATGTTATAAAATTATTTTGGACCAACTTCTTGAGTGTTGATTCTATAGGTTCTCCCAGTGGCATGTAATTTTGTCTTAGCATATTATTTCTAGGAGGTTAAGGATTGTTGGATTGTATTGCATTGGTTGAAACTATATTATTATCCTGAGGTGCATTCCTATTCTAAATGAAAGGATTGGTAGGTCCTTGTAAAGAAATAACTATTTGATCTCTATTCACTACCCATGCATCCACAACTCCATCATTTGTCACATTCTTGTTCTTCGGCCACTATTTAGATCTATCATTTCTAGTGTTTCCCTCTTTATTAATTTTCAATATTCCTTGTTCAATGAGACCTTTTTCATATTTTAAACCCTTCTCACTAACTCGATAGAAGAAACTCAATCATTGCATTTATAATGGATACTTAATTTAAGGGATGATATTGTCTATAAATATGTCAACTTGCTCCTTTTATGGTATATGAGAGGGGTATCTTTGAACAAGAGGGTGTCATAGTTGCAAAAGAGGCAAAGGATTCACCATCATTTTGTTTCACAGCACATAGGTCTATCAGTGTTACAAGATTATTTATATTGTATGCATAGTTTGTGAGAAAAAGTTCTGCCAATTCTCCCCATGAGGTTATCGTCGAGGGTAAGTGTGAAAATCATTCTAAGGCCTGACCACCAAGACTTTTGGGGAATAAGCGCATCAAATATGTTTTCTCATCCTCCACTTCTATGCAAGTTGTATATTATTCTCTGATGTGATCTCTCGGGTCTCCTTTCCCTCTATATTTTTTAAATTTCGGTGTTTCAAAATACGGAGGGAATGGTGGCATGTACAATTTTTGATCAAATGGATATGGTCGAAGATCTTCCATAGTATAACATTTTTTCTCATTTCTAGTTTGATATTGGTCATTTATTTTTAAAAATTCTGGACTTGCTACGCAATAATGTCTATTTGAGTTAATGGTGCACTTGATGTATAAGTGTTTCCCACGAAAGGATTAGTGTTCGTGTATACCGGGGGTTGTTGAAACATTCAATGATTATGAAGCTGCATGCTATTGGTTTCACTTGGTGTTCAAAAGTATGCAAAAATTGTGTTGACATTGGGTTGTGTCAAATTGAAAGGATTAGTGGATCCTTGATTCAAATTGTGACCACTATAAGTCGGTCCTAAAGAGACTAATGCCACTGGTAGTGAAGTATATGTTGGAACTGAAATCTGAGAGGCGCTAGTCAAACCCTGAGTGGACATATTTGAGATGTTTACAGTTATTTGGGATGTGATATTGGCATGTGTTTGTGATGTAACATTAGGACCTGCGGATGTTGTACCATAAGCTAAACTGCTAATGGAAGCCACAGTAGCTTGTGTCGATGTTGTTTTTGTGTTTTGGTTTAAACCCTAGGTGGTACTGAAGGACGTAGAATATGTCTGAGATGAACTTGATGCCTGGTTCGTGTTTTGATGTAAGTTAGTCCTAGGGGGTAAGATCATCATAAATTCAAAGTTAGGTGATAGTTTAGCTCCATTTTGCAATAATAACGAAAGGTATCTATCTTTGTCATGGTTAATGAGGGAATTAAAGATTGCAAGGACATGTGGATCTTGTTGGGCTGCCTCAAGCTCTTTAGTTGTCAAATTGAGTTGTAGATATGTCATTGAAGGTAAATTGTCTTGGTTTGTTGGTAAACGGGGTAGATTTGTCCCTCTCTGAGATTTTCCTCATGAATGTGAAGATATGTTCATTGTTGGTGCAGGAGCACCTAGGCACTAAATGCCTCATGAAGTCTTTTACATTTTTATTTGGTTCTAATGTGTTGTCAAATCTATGTAAGGTCCTAAGGATCATTTGTAGTCAATCCAAATCACTTTCTATGGTTACTGAAGCCATTTAGGCTCATAGTGACCTATGAGGTCTTGATAGGGTCAAACATGGACAAGCTTGAAAAATGTTCATGATGAGTAGAAATGGTGTAATTGGACTCATATTGTCTATTTTGGCATGTATTGGGGGTCATTCATCAATTTTTGTAGTCACATTGACAAGTTGGTCAAAATTTGTCATCTTGGCAAAAAGTCATTCAAAAAATGCAATAAAAGTTGTCAAAGTGCAAAATGGGTGGTTAGAGTTAGTTGGAGTCGGTTTGGAGGTTGGTTTTTGATGTAGGTAGTATATATTTGAGTGTGAGGGGTCTAATTAAGTTTGGTTGGTGTGTTTTGAAGAAAGAAATCAATAAAATGTTCACATTTTTCTTAATTATCACTGTTTTTCTGAATATTGCAGTCTGATATCTCTTTAGTTTCATGGTTAAATTTATTTGTTTTGATCATAAATATATTGGATATGATATGGAAGTGATTTAAATTCATTTTAGTTTTTGTGGCATTTTATTTCATTGCTATTTGAAAGAGAAATCATAGTTTCCTTAGAACTGCTCAAAACCATGACTAGGGTTACCTGTTTTGGTAAAACCCTTGTAACTTTTGTTTCAACCTTTGGATCTGGCTATAACTTGGATAAAAGTTTTGTAAATAGGAATTATAAGATCTTACCAAAGAGATTGTATTAATTATTATTCTTGGGAAATTTATGAATGACTTTTTTTTGCATTTCACACTAAAAATCAGACTATCATGAACAACAAGTTGTTGATGTTTTGAAAGTGTTCCAATCCAAAGAGAGTTTTGAAAGACCAGTGGAAGGTAGTTGGGGTGTGGAAAAAATTTTAAACCATACTCCAAGGAGTGACAAGGCCAAGAAATCAAGAAATAGTGGAATGAAGTGATTGTCCTAAGGAAGGGGTTGTGACTGTCATAGTATGACAGTAAATTGAGTTCCTACACTTTGCAGGGTTAGGAAGGAAGTTAGTGTTGGGTTTTTGTGTCTGAGAGGTAAGTAGAAGTTCCTCTTCAATAATTAGTATTTATTGGAATACCCTTGGTGAAGGATTAGTTTGTATTTATGATTGTCCTCTTTTTTCCATATTGTCTCAGTCCTAATGTTCAGTCAGATCCTCTTTGTAAATGAGGTCATTGTAGAAACATATTCTCATTGTGAGCCAACTGATAAGAATGTCAATGTTGTGTGGTGTTCTTGTAAGTAAATATCAAAGGGATTTTGGGGCTTGGTAACCTTGGTTGTGTTTTTGTCTATCAATAAATTTCATTCTAAATGCAAGAGTCAGATTGGTGTCAAGTGGGTTGGAGTCAATGCCATGTTTGGTTTCCTTAAAGAATGTGTTGTTCAATGTTGGTGTTTGTGGTCTATTGAAGTATACTAACCCCTTGATATTATTTTGAAGGTTGAGAAGAGAGATAGAATGGGAGGAGCCCACTGTCGTGAAATATGTCCAAGGTGAGTTTTGTGTGAACTCTTAGCCTCTACATCAATTGTACTTGTTGTATTAAATGTAGGGTCAAAGATGGGATCCATTTGACTCTTGGTTCCTTGTGATCGGGTAACGGGAATAAAGATGACCTAAGGATGTAATACGGACTCTATGATGGGTTATGATGCTCTAAGGACTTAGATGCAAGGCTTGGATGACAACCTAAGTATGCAAACTAACTAGACACTATACTAGGGATTAGGATGAGGAGGTTGTTGTTGTTGCAGCCTAAGTATCTCAAGTCTTTGTTGAAGGATTTCTCTCTAAGCTTGAATCTTGATTCGACAATATTTTTATATCTCTTCACCCAAAAAAAAATGTAACTCCTATATACTGGGGTGCACTCATTTTTTTTCCAAGCAACATTATTAAAACTAGAGATGATATCTTCTTGATTGTCGTTTGGTCCTAAATAAAGTTGTAAAAATGGGAAGAGATTGTTACCATGTAACACCATATATTACAAGAATGCAATAAATGGACTAAACACAATTAAGATTATGCAATCTATGTGATTATAAGGATGATGAAGGATATGCAACTTATGGAAACCCAAGGACAATTTAGGACATGCAAACTATGAAATTGTAAGGATAATGAAGGACATGCGACCTATAGGAACCTAGAGACAATAAGTAGCATGCAAACTATATAAACCTTGGGACAATAAAGGACATGCAAACTATGGTATCCTAAGGACATGTAAACTATGAGGACCTAGAGACTCTGGACAAGTTTTTCGAGCATAGAAAGATGGGAGGTAGTATGAATCTTCACAGTCAACCTGGAAATTTTTTTGATTGACAAATGCAATAGTGTAAACTGACGAATATGAAATACTAACAAAATGTTTATGAAATAGTAATAGGACGGATGTGAAACACTATCTAGACAAATGAGAAACCCTAATTGAACTTATGCAAACTTCTGAGTTTTCTTTGATGATTTCAGGGTGTAAACAATTCTCAATTTTTTTTTCTGTGACAACCTAAGATTTCTTATATTTCAGTGAAATGTGAAATTACAGACCATCAAAAGATAACATGGCTGAAAAAAATCATAAATAGACAAGCATGATTCCTATGGTTGGCCAAGACAATACCTACTAGGTTCCCATTGTATATAAATATTCAGAATGAACAGCTTAGGAGTTTGGTAGTATTGGGTCCCCCACCACGGCACTCATTTCTCGAACATACCAAACTCCATATTCCCAAAGATCTGAAATTCTAGAGGAACTACTATCTCTACTTTGAACTACGAGATTGTTGGATGGCTTCAGAGGTCCAACCTCCTACACTAGCAGATAGAAGGTTTTTGGCCAACAAGTTTTTAGTTCAGGTGGCCATACATGCAGTGTTTTGCTCTTATAAAAGAGGCCTCCCAGCCCTTGTGGGTTTGACACACCACTATGGGTACTAGGGGAGACAGACGTTGATATGACACATCGACACTTGTTGTTTGGGAGTTTCCTCATAAACACATTTATTTATAATGGCTTGGAAGGGCTTGGTCTTAGCCTTGTTACCACTTGGGTCGTTCCCTCTCACTTGGCCTTATGGGCTAATCAGGAGGCAAGCCCTCTAAAAGGTAAAACACAAAAGAGCCTACGCTCAAAACATAGTAAACACTCGTTAATTTAAGTGCACCAATGAAAGTGTTATCTATTCCATAAATCACAAACTGTCACCTAGGCTACCTCTGCAAGCAAATGATTAGTAGTTTTATAATTTAGTCTTTAACTGCTCGAACACACCTTTTTGGTGCAGGAGAACCTCTTCAACAAGAAAATCATGGATTTGAGGATGAAGACTAGGATCATAGTGGTTTTCTTGTGTTTTTCTTAGTGTCTTGTGTTTATGAAAGTTCCATGTATTCAATAAAGACCTCACCATGTAAACCAATGTCACTGATTAGGCAACTTGATAAGCCAATTGGGACAATGTGGTCAATAGGGGTAGTAGGATGTTTGTTTTTGTGTTTGATAGGTTTTTAGGATGTCTTAGTGGTGTTTGTTTGATCCAAGTTGTGTGGATCCCAAACTTGCAGTGTTTGACAACTTTTATGCAAAAATGCAACTTTTGAGAGCAAAAGTGCAACTTTTCAAAATACGGTTGATGTATGCCTTTCAATGGCTCCAACCTCTTCCAAATTTAGTTGGTAATCATTGGAGAGGGATATAATACTTGTGTACATGATTCCCAAGGGAGAGAAAGTTGTGATTTGAAGTTTTGATGCAATAAGACACAAACAAAACTGAGTTTTCCCAGAAATTCTAAGTTTGCAGAGATTGTACATCCTTGTACAGATTGAATTGAGAAAAACCATTCACGAAGCAGTTGGAGGATTGAACCATATTTATTTTGGTGGTGGTCTGAGGCTTTGGTCATTTTTGAGTAGGGTGAACCCTTCATTTTTCTGACTGTAACCCAAAAAGTAAGGGTTTGGCTAGGGTTTTAGCCAAAAATGGCCATATCTTGCATTATTTCCATCTAGAAGCTTCTTCTTTTTGGTGGAAGCAGGACTTGGTTGTGTGGAGAAAGAGATAAATCTAGGTAGGCATCTCCATGTGACTACCTTGAGCAATATTAGGACAGTCATCATAAAACCTTATAGCGGTGGATTCCAAGTGTGCAACCCTGGAAATAGAGGTTATTCACCATCCTCCACATGCTCATGAATTTTATTTTGTAGTTTGGATTCAATAAATGGTAGTTTCTTTTTAAATTAGGCCTAATCGCCCTAATTAGGTCTCTAGACCTCTAAGGGGTTCAAACCCTGGAAGTGAAGATCTTGCCAAACCATCTTGGGGATGAGTGTAACTCCCAAAAGGGTATCTGGAATGGTGAGTAGTTTTTCAGAGTGTGTGGAATATTTTGGATTTTAGGTCAATTCTCTCGCTAAATAGGGCTTCTAGCCTAGGGGGTAGGTTTCCAAAGAAGGTATAAGGATTTGAAGACAAAACCTTAAAACGATGCTTGGAATAGTCCTTGGTGGTTATGAATGGACCAATTCCAAATCCCCTAAGAGAGAGAATCATGGAATGGTGTATTGAAGGTGTTGAGGCCTTTTACTCATCTTGAGGAGGTGTTAGCCTAGTGGATTTGTGAGTAGTTCTACCCAAAGGCGGTGAGTCCTTCCTTCTAAAGCCCTTGTGCTCATTTGAAGGGTCAAAGCCTAACCCTATTGGAATTGTCCTTAGGTGTGTGTGTAGGGCTCTTCATTGAGTAGTATCAGAGCCTGGAGTGTTCTTTGGATAGAAGGAGAAGACAAGATTTCAAAGGAAGAGGGATCCCAAGAAATCCCATCAAGGATGACCAATGTTGAGTTGGTTATCTTGGTAAAGAAGGAGATGGCAGGGAGCAGAGAAATCAAGGTTGAGAATCAATCCTTGAGGAATGAAACGGACCAGTTGAAGGAAAAAGTGGAGAGGGGAGAGAGAGACTCTGGAGGAGATGAAGAAGGGGATGAAGAGGAGATCCCTAGGTAGGAAGAACTAGAGGTTCCTACAGACCAGAGACCCCTGATGAGTGTCCTCAAGTCCATGGAAAGGAGAACAATGGATGTAAAGTTGTATTTGTCAGTGTTTGCAGGCAAGATGGAGCCTGATATAGTGATGGAGTGGATAGACTCATTAGATAAAAATTTTGAGAGTGAAGACATACCAAAGCACCAAAGGGTGAAGATGGCCCAATCCAAAATGAAAGGGGCTGCACTAACTTGGTGGACTTTCATCCAAGATGAGAGGGTGAAAGAGGGAAAGAGAAAGGTGGCTACTTGGAAGAAGATGATGGCTTTGGTGAAGGAAACCTATGTTCCAATGGACTATAATGTCCAATTGCATAAGAGGAGATAGAATTTGAAGCAGAAGGAGATGGACGTGAGTTCCTATACAGAGGAGTTCATGAAATTGTGTGTAAAGACTAAGGTAAAGGAGAGTGAAGATGAGAAGGTGGCGAGATATCTCAATGGATTGAGATTTGTCATCCAAGAAGATTTGAACCTCCACACCCCAGAGACAGTCCAAAAATGCTTTCAATTGGCACTCAAGGTGGAGGAGAAGCTAAAGAGGAGGCAGGAACAAAATAGCAGAGCAAAGGGAGACAGCAAAGAGGGGGAAGAAGTCCTTTCAGAGGCAAAGGAAGTGGTTTTGGATACCAAGGCGAGTCTAATCAAGAAGGCACCAGAGGAGAGAGCAATTATAACCAAGGAGGAGGCTACAATCAAAGAGGGAACTTTAGGGGCAGAAGACCATTCTCTAGAGGAAGATCCCAAGGTAGAGGACCTCCTAGATGCTACAACTGCAACCAAGAAGGGCACATGGCCAATAGATTTCTGAAGAAGGCTACAAGCTCCATGGGAGAAAGGAGGAGCAATTTTGTGCAGAAATCTGATTGCCAAAGTGTGGCAAGTGCAAACACCTATCAAAGTGTTAATTCTCCTTATAGTTATAGCTACCCTGAAAGAGGAGAGGCTCTGATGATGAGGAGAGCAGTAACCACCATGAAGGTACCTGACAAGGAGCCCCCACAAAGAAAGTCTATTTTCAAAACTACCTGCAAGGCAAGAGGAAAAGTATGCAAGGTCTTGATAGACTCTGAGTCTACTGAAAATTTCGTATCACATGAAATGGTAGAGAAGCTTAAACTGAGAAGGTTGCCTCATCCTTACCCCTACAAAGTCTCATGGCTCACACAAGGTCAGCAAGCAATGGTAGAAGAGCAAGCATCGGTGGAGATTCAGATTGGATCATACAAGAATAGATTACTATTTGATATAGCCAAGATGGATGCATGTCACCTCCTATTTGGGAGACCATGGCAGTTTGATTTAAAGGCTTATCATGATGGGGTTAGAAACACCTATTCAATCACCAAGGATGGTAAGGTGATAGAGCTTTTACCCCTGATGGAGAATGAGATAGAACACAAGGGAAAAGATGCCAAAGTGTTGTTGATAGAAGGGAAGTAGTTCATGAAGGAGTTTGCAAAGAAGGATGCAGTTTGCTATGCCCTCATTCCCAAGTCCAAGGTGACAAAGAAGGAGCAGTTTGCAGAGATGATTAAATGATGGAATGATTAGAAAGAAATTGAATAATTAGAGAAAGAAATTGAATAATTAGAGATGATGAAATGTGATGATTTAAATTAATTTAGAAGAATAAAATTAGATTAATTAAATAATAATGAATTATTTAATTAATAAAGAGGAATAATTAGCATGTTAGTAATGCAACATTTTTAGGTGTCTGCACATATCATTTGAACATAACTCTTCTTCTAGTCTTCACCAAACTTCTGATCTTCGCTATTCACCACTTCTACTCTCACTCATATCCCATGCTCATACTTAACTCAATCACATTCATCCTTATATACAAGATAGATCATCAAATCTTGAACCAAGATGGCCTGAATCAAAACATATTTCAAATAAAAAACATACATGTTAATCCACTCCAGGAGAAAGAGAGGACCAAAACACATCTTCCAAAGATTAATTCACCGATCTGCAATTGCCGAAAAATAACCAACAGCATATCCACACACTAAGCAACCATATAAGAAAATACCGATCAAAACATATTGTCCAATGCAAACAACTCAAATCAAGATCTCCACATGCTATAGTGAGACCCATAACATATCAACCATGTTGTTGGAACCCTAAATTTTCATACCAATACCCCTGACATGATCACCAAGCTTTTGTGTTTAAAGTAGTGAAATGTTGAAGCTACAGAAGTTTTCTTTTACCTAACATAGAATCCCACATATTGTCTCCATTATGCCCTAATGATATGTGAAAAATTCCTAATAAATCCAAGAAATATCAATTAGATAACCTCACTAAGCAAACATTTCATGACTATATCGAAATAGCTATTCCGATCTGATAAATCAATGTTAGATAGTCTTATCCGAATAGCTAACCCAATCCAATAAATCAGTGTTGAACATGGACATCGAGATAGAAATGCCAAACATGAAGTCTTGATTGCCTGTTGGAATAACTATTAAAGGCGGAATAACAATTCTATGTGATTTCGATAGAACAAACTGTCCCGATATCGCCATTTTAGTATAGCTATACCGAACCAAGCATGTGTATATCTATCGGAATAACCAATGGAGTCGAAATAGTGTGTCAAAAACATTCTAATTACTAAAACTATCCTGACGATGGATAAATAGAATGATATCGGGGGAACTATCCCGATTATGTACTTATAACCGAGGAACTGATATTGGTCAAACCTATGGCAATAAAGAAAAATGAAGGTGATACCCTATCGGTATAACTAATGAGATCGGGATAATGAATTGCCTATGATCCGATAGCATAACTTATTCTCAAAAATAGGCATATGGATGGTCATCGGAATAGTCACTCTGATGGCATGCTTTTGGTTGAAATACCTCTACCGGTATAACTAGTTAGATTGGAATAATGGATCATCTATGATTCGATAGAACAACTTATCCTAAAAATGAGTATATGAAGTAACATCGAAATAGCTACTCTGACAGCACACTCTCGACTGAATACCTCTATTGAAATAACTTACAACGAAAGACAAAATCAAAGGTGAAAATATTCATTGGGATGACTTGTGAAGTCGGGAAGACAGTTTTTTGGTATGCGGATAGTTAAAACAATCCCGATAAATATCATCCAAGACATGATCGGCATAGGTAACCCGAAGATCAAAATCAAGTCGGTGGTTACTTATCGGTATAACCTATGTCGAAATGACAAAAAAGAAAGACAGTTTCCAGCAGCAACAAAGCAGAAAGGCACCAAACTAGAAGACATGACGGATGAATCGAAGGGATGTAACCCTAATATATGATATTTATATGTAAAACATTATAAGATTCAAGGGGAGAACCAATTGTAATATATATATAAAAACATATTTGTAAAAATATCATCGAAGAAGAATAAATAAAATACAATCAGTGTTCCTTATTCCCTATTGTGCTATAGTAAATTTCTCTTCAGATCGGTTCTCTGTTATAACCATTTGAAGCAAGTGGTTGTTATCTTAAATCCTTGTGTGAAGATTTTATGGCACAATTGCAAGTTAAAAAAATATAGAGTGCATCTGAGACAAAAGGCAACTATTTGCATTTTATTCTGATTGGTCTTTCTGTGAGAGTTAAATCCAGTCAAACTAACTGTAATTGAAGACATCTTATTGTAATATTGAGGGTTAGGTAATTGGCAGATCCATCCAAGGGAGAATTTAAAAATTGTCTTTCAAAGTTATACATAGGGTTTGCAAGTGAATGACTCTATTGCCCAAAAGAACTAAGGCACTGGTCTAATTACACACAAATTTCAATTCAAATTACTAATCCACATTTCCAGTTTCATTTTTATGTTAGTAAGAGATATAAGTAGAAGTTAGAAAGAAGGATAGTTCAGTAGATAGTAGGAACTAGATTAGAGAAAAGATAGTCAGTTAAATAGGATCACCAAGAGAGTAGGAGAAATCAGATAATTGAAAGATAGTTTATCCCAGAGACATGCCACTTTTAGATAAGCAACAGAGGTAGAAAATACAATATACGGATCTGCTATAAAAAGCACCAAGTAAGAAGATCAATTGGTGAGTAGGTACACCCGCCTAGGTTCTGCAAATCCTGAAGTGAGGGAGTTAGCAACCTTAAGAGGTTCACTCTATTAGTTGGCCAAATCAATTGGAAGATTTGATCATTGAGCAAGGCATACTCATAGAATTTTCCAAACTATTGATTTGAGCACCAACACACGCTTCCACAAATCATATCCAGACCTAAGGATAGGTCAAACATAGAATCTCATAACTAACAACGATCAATGACACATCACCCAGAGAACGCAGGTGTTTTCAGACCACAAAACCATCATAACCATGATAACAAAACTACATCTAATGAAGGTAACAATAATACTTAGCACCAACAATAGATTCCAGAGCCTAGCTTTTCTGGAATAACCAACAGATCAACTACACCAATACCACAACAAGATAACTCTACACCACAGACATTCTACAATTCATGGGATATGATCGAGTAAGAAACGAAAGCAATCAAATAACAAGTCATACAAAGAGCACAATCTTCTTCTCCTACACAAGGAGACTCGTCCTTCAAGAAGAGTTCCTGGAAGGAGGGACTAACTTGTTCATACTACAAGAAAGTTGGTCATGAAGAGTATTGTTGTCATACTAAGCAAATTGATGAGACAAACATTATCAAGAAAAATCACATCAATTTGTCATCTTCCTACAAATAGAAAGAATCTCCTACTTCTTCAAAAGCAAGGAAGCGGAAAGGACAGGCAGTTGTTCCAACCATAAAATCTTCATAGAAATGGAAACATGACTTAGGTGTTATACATCACATGGGTTCTAATAGAGAATGGTTTTCTTCATTGGAGCGTTGTACAGTACTACACATTATAATAGGTGATGATACTCAAGTGGAATTGTAGGAAAAAGGTTCAGTTGACATGGATGATGGATCATTTGATAATGTTATTTGTGTTCCTGGCTTGTCTATCGACCTTCTTTCAGTCTACCAAATCAGTTATCTTGGGAATGGTAAGAAAATTTTCTCTTGATGCAATTATGGTCAAAGGTCTTCAAGATGATGCCTTGGTTATAATGGGAACATGTCAATCATGAGTCTCAATTATATGCATTCTACTACTTTATGTTATGATCTCCTTCTACGACATTACTCACTCATTCAAATTCAATGAGTAAACTATGGCATGAGTGGTTTGGTCATCTTAACTATCACTATATTTAGTGGCTCAACTCTCAAGACATGGTCTCAAGTCTCCCTTGGATCAACTTTTCAGATGGTGTATAACCAAGTTGTGTTGTGGGTAAGACTCCAAAAGTGAAGTTTGATAAAGGAACATCTTGGAGGGCTTCAAAGGTCCTTCAATTGGTTCATAATGATTTAGCAGGTCCATTTGCAACTATATTTCAGCAAGACTTGCCATGTACTCACCTTCATTGATGACTACACCAAATACGCGAAAGCCTACTTTCTTTGCCAAATGAATGAAACCTTTGACAAGTTTCAATAATTCAAGGTTCGTACTAATAAGCAATCTAAAAAATATGTCTAGATTTTATGCACTAAAAATGGTCAAGAATATGTGAACCATCATCTTGCGTATTTATATACTCTCGAAGGGATAGGTATTCAACATTCAATTCCATACACAGTATAGTAGAATGGTGTTGTCAAATGAAAAAACAAGACCCTCAAGGAAATGGCTAGCTACATGATTCATGTGAAATTTCTCTTGGTCCTGAATATTGGGTTGAAGCTAATAACTATACTACATATTCAAAATTGATTTCCCAACAAGGAATTGAAAGGTGTGACTCTTTTTTAATTTTGTTTTGGTAGGAAACCAATTGCAAGGCATTTTCAATTTTTTGACTCTTTTGCTTGGGTGCACATTCCTCCAAAGAAATGCAAGGCTTTGGAACCTCAAAGTACGTCTTGTGATCTTTGTTGGATATATAAATGATATAAAGGGGTATCAACTCTTGGATCTAGAGACACATGAACTCTTCATTGAGAAGAGTGTTCACTCTGAGGAAAGCTCTCCTAGCTTGGCCTCTAATCCTCCTCATCCTTACTCCATACTAGACTCAAATGACAGTGACCCGGATGATTCTCACCTAGATGTCATAGGATATCACCTCTACAAAATTCACATTATGAGGTTGAGGAATCTCATCCTTTATCCCCATCTTCTTCATTGCCTTGATGGGCTTGACAAACTCTACAGTCTGTGAGCGCCTTTGTTGGGGATCCTTCACACACTCACAAGACTCAATCACAGCATCAACATCTTCCACATGTCTATGTTATCTCTACTTTTGATTCACAATCATTTAAATAAGCATCAAGAATTATTGAGTGGGATTCAACAATGGAGGAAGACTATAGTTCATTGAAGAGGAATTACACATGGCACCTTGTCCTTCCCAAAGAAGAAAAATGGTTTGATGTAAGTGGATCTATTAGACTAAATATGCAACAAATAGAACTATGGTCAAGTTCAAAGAATGGCTTGTGGCCAAAGGTTTCAAGATTCTTCTTTGGTTTACAAGTTTAGGATGTCTATCTATGGCCTCAAGCAACCCTCTAGGGCATGGTATGCCAAGATGGACTTCATTCTCTAGATGTCACACAAATGCAACTGTTTAAATTTTACAACAATATGATCTATTATTTGCTTCATGTTCTTTATGTTTATTAATTGATCATTACAGGGTGCTTACCATCCATCATTGGTACATCAAACTCTTATTTGCATGATAGATTTTTTATGATTGACATGGGCCCTTTGCTCTACTTTCTCGAGATTGGGATTACACAATCTTATCCCAAGATCACTCTTCCTCAACCCAAGTGTGTTGTCTTGGTTCCACATGAATGGTTGTAATCCTACACCCTCTTTTTGTCGAGAGTCAAGCTTGAGTCCAAGTGTTCTACTCAGCTTATTCATGTCACTTTATATCGTTAGCTTGTTGGGCGCCTCGTCTATTTAACTCATTAGCCTTGACATCTCTATTGTGGTTGGCATTATTTCACACTTTATGCAATAACCATTTTAGATTCATTAGAAAGCTACTAAACATGTTGGATTCACTATGAATCAAATAAAAGACTAGAATTGGTTGTATATGCAAATTCTTTCTGTGTTGGCAATTTTGGCAATCATAAGTACCGCATCTAGCTACAACTTTCATCTTGGTTCAAGCCCCATTTGTTGGCAAAGTAAGAAGAAACATGCTATTGCTCATTCTTAGACTAAGGTTGAGTATGTAGTTGTCAATGCAACTAGTAAGGTGGCTATAAAATATCTTGACTGGGTTTGTCTTCATTCCACGACCAACTATCCTCCCTCATTACATGTAATACCCGCCAAAATACCCTAGAGAAAATAAGCTAACTAACATCTTATGGAGTAACCTTTTTTTTTTGTTTAACAACTAATTTAAACTTAAATATCATTTATGAAATGTGAATAATCAACCATAAACTTATTATTAACATGATCATAACATTAAACTATAATCATTAAATCAATAGGCAAGTGGTATCAACATACACATTGCTCTACTACCCTAGGGTATCTCAATGTCGTTACTTAGTTTCCTCTAACCCAAGCAATAACATATATTCATCATTTCCTAATCTTAAAACTATTACTATTCCATCATGTCCATATGCAAATCATTTACTATCTCCATTACGATGATATGCAACTACATGTGTATCGATGTGTTCTATCCTAGCATTAATCTCCTACTAAATGATATACAATTCTTGATACATTATTTAATCATACACATATATGCAATTCACTTAATATTTCCTTTCATATTACATGATCCTAAATGATTTCCTTCCTTTTGATAGGCAATCCTTTAATTCCTTAAACTACATGATATCGATGCAAGATCAATCACATAACTAAGGTTCATTTTAAGCTCCAATTCCAAATGTTCCTACAATTCCTTAACCATCCATATCCCTAAGTTTATTATGCAACCAGCATGCTTATCTTTCACTAAATACATAACATGTAATACATTCCTTTTAACACATACATTTCATTTATGAGATTCTTACATCCTAATATGATTCTTAATCCTTAATGCATCCTATATGCTTAATGCAAGGTCCTAATGCCATTACCTCTTAACCATTGATATGCTATGCAAGTATACCTAACATTTCAATGCACTAACGAGGGAAATCCAAATTTAAAAATGATATTATTTCTGCCATGATCATTACTTATGTTCAGTCTACCATCTAAGTTTCATTATCACATTGGCATCTACTACAAGGCTCATTCTCCCACATCTTTCCAAGTAACACTTAATACAAACATGAACAAGATCTATCCAATATGAAACCATTGCAAGAATAGAAATCTACATGAGTCACTTCCTCTTTCAAATATTATTACATAGCATCAATTATAAAAGTCAAAATTACATTGCATTCATAGGCCTCAATCTAAGACATCATCTAGATTGCATACACCATTACAGATTCATGAATTGCATAACGAGAACATAGCTCATCCATCTACTACATCTCCTATGATCATTACTAGGTTAATTTGCATCTTGAAACATGATTTCTAAATACAATAATCTGTTGCATTAGAATCCATAATCCATCATGATGAAGAATCCACATCCATGCAAGAAAGAACACCAACAAGGGGGAAAACCCAATGGTAAAAAGCACCAACCACCTGACCATGTGGAACCACCCCCCGTGCTAGGAAATGACTCAAGGTCCCAACACACTCTCTACATCTAGGTTGACACTTAATACCCAAAGACAAGATTACAACAACACTCTCAAACATGGAGCAAATACAACCAACATAAACAATCATAATAAGAAACTTTCAGAGGCTTATCAATCAACAAGGCGTAGTCATAAGAACATAAAAGGGAATACATGTAGGAGTGGAGTGTCATCACATGCCATCCACATAACACATAACATAAGGCACTTAGCCTGATGGACATGTGGAGCCATCTCAACCTATGAGAGATCAAGGGAGATTGACTTACCATCTTCACAGCCTTCTCATGCTTATCCTAAAACATCCTCCCTAGGATCAAGTCATGAGGTACAAATCAACTAATTGTCTTATTTAATTATCTATCTACCCATCCCAATTAATTAATTATCTATCTATCTTATTTAATTATCTATCAATTAATTGTCTTATTTAATTATCTATCTACCCATCCCATGATTTTATTATTAAGTTTCCACTTGATTATAATAACATGATAAACTCCCAATTT
The DNA here is from genome assembly GCF_030272615.1 of Cryptomeria japonica. Classification (NCBI taxonomy): domain Eukaryota; kingdom Viridiplantae; phylum Streptophyta; class Pinopsida; order Cupressales; family Cupressaceae; genus Cryptomeria; species Cryptomeria japonica. The sequence goes on from NC_081408.1 coordinate 544,601,885, forward strand.
GCCATGTCGATCTAGACTTCATGCATCCTTACAAGGAACCTCATGCAAGCCTATCTCTCGTGACCCTGGTCGTCACAAGGAAGGCCACCCCCCCTAACATGGTCTCAAACATGACAACACAAGAGGCTCTAGAATCATAATTAAATCTGAGAATATACATAAATCTGAAATCATAAACAATCCATATGCAACCAACAATCTCATCTCATAATCATGAAACATGTGAAAGGTCACAACATGAGAACCAAAAACCAAAGAACCTCTTGGACAAATCAACATATCAAGGCCATAAGAAATGCCATCAAACCTGAAATGAATCATCAAATAATCTCAACAAGGCCTATCCACTTGTTGGCGCAAAATCGCAAGAATCTCAATCTCTCTCTTGGCGCATCAACAAGAGAGGAAGCGCAAACAACTCAAATGACATAAAATGCGTATAAAACATGCAAATGAATCATATAAAGACTTAAACAATCATAAATCAACATTAGAAAATATCATAAATGCCCTCAAAAAGCCTTTGGTATGGCCCAAAATCCAACTCACATCAAACAGACCTCAAACTAGATAAAACCCTAAAAATACAGAGATTGGTGCATATGACTGATCTTTTAGCGCATATGACTATTCTTTTGGCGCATATGATGATTCTTTTAGTGCATATGCAAGTTTTTTTAGCGCATATGAAACAGTGTAAATTTTGCAGAAAACTGCTAAAGTGCGAGATCAAAACTACTCGAAACATAATGAGCCAAATATGACGTATTTATACTCGTTGGAATCGACACCAAGTGAGGTTTAAGAAGGTATTAACAACATAAAATTAATAAAATTCACCCAAGGAACTCCAATTGAAAACATAATGCAGATTTCAGGAGGGAAAAACATCTCCAGCAAGTTCAAAAAACCATCTAACACCAAATCTTGAATCCAAAACATGAAATAGACTCAACACACATATAAATACAAAAAATTAACTTATTCCAAACATGAAAAAATATTAAAACAAGGGAAATATAAAATGTCTCAGAAGGAGATGAGTCCTGTGAGTCTTCCTCACGGCAAGGCCAGACTGGAAGCTCACAAGGCTCTCTCCTCTCAACTCCACAAAATCCCTTAAATTTTTAACAACATGAAATAAATATCCAAAGCAACAATAATCAAATAACCAGAAGACAACTGAGAGGGGGGGGTGAATCAGTTTTCACCAGATTACCGGAACCTTAAGCAATTTAAACTTTAATACCAAAACCCAAAAGATCAATACTAGAATGCATAAACCAAATACTGAAATAGCAGATAACCCAATTAGGCATAAGAAATAATCAAAGAATAAATACCATCCACATGACACCAAGATTTTTACGTGGAAAACCTGGTAAAGGGAAAAACCACGGTGGGAAGACTACCCACAATCAAATAATACTTCTGCAGTAAGTATGTGAATTACAATTGAGGGGCATGCACTTGAAGGAAGGTCAATAGCCTAGAGCGCACTACTCGTCACACAAGGAGTCTCACTGACTACATAGAAATTCAGACTACAATCTGAAGAAATGAATGAACTGCAAAGATAGCATCTCCTATGCCTGAATACAGTTTTGGTTAAGCTCAATACCTGAGGACTAAATCCTCTTACATAAACCCAACTCGATCACAAATGATCGACTAAATCCTTTGCCTAAATGATATTTACATTATTCGCTCCTTACATATCCCATACCATGGTGATCTACAATGAGATCTTACATCATATATATACAAACCCTTGACCATAAACAATCAGGTCGGCCACTAGACAATAAAACAATTACATAATTACAAAACATGTCGGCCTAAGACCAAAAAAATAATATCCAACCCATAAGACATCCCGAAAACACATCAAGAGGTCCAATCCACACGTTACATTAAGTTGGTCTATAACCTAGATACATTGGGACCCAATATAGGTCCATACATGCCAAAGCAATAATCTCAATCAACTAAGTCTCGAACATGATCACCACCAGCATCCTAAATCTTCACCAAAAGCTGCACCAACACCACTTATGCAATTCATCAAAGCTCTGCCAGTGAAACCCTTGCTGGAACAACAAACCAAACTTGTCAGCAAACAGGATAGCATCTGATCACCAGAACAAAACCAACTGAATGAACATGAATCTGAGTAGCATGAATAAGCCAATTCCATAAACCAAACATACCGGAGCATAGCGGATCATACTAGATTAAATCCAACCAGAAACCAAACATCCTGTCGAGACTAGAAGGGTGTCGGTAAAGCATCCCAAACAGCTAGTGTTGACATCAATGACAAAACATCAATGCAACACATAATCAATTCCTCCAATGGAAAACAATCTCCCCCTTTGGAATTGATGGCAACACTAGATGTGAAAAACATCCAAGTGCCAAGGAATGTCAAACAAGTCTCCCCCAATGGAAGACAGCCAACAATCTCCCACACAAAGATATAGCAACGAAGTTCTGAAACAAAGACCAAACTCCCCCTGTGAATGATATCTCTATAAAGCTCTGTTTTTCACAGTCACAGAGAATCCATTAAAAAGAAACAATAAACAAGAAACCCTAGAAAACCAACCAATAGGATAATTCCATTTTGGAATGTTTTTCCCATATCCTATGGTTTCCACAAAATAAAATCCTCTAATAGGAGAATAGGGTAGGTAGGAAATATTAACATATATTATAAAGTAGGTAGGTGGGATAAATATATTTTATATCCCATGGTATAATTACCATACAACCAAATAAATATTAGTATTTAAGCTATAGCCCTATAGGAATTATTATTTAATACATTATGAACTATAGTTATTTTTAATTAAATACTCACCAATAGAAAACATAATTAAATAAATCAACCATTAAATAATTTATTACTTCCAATCTTAAATATTAATTAATATTTAGACTATAATCAATAATCAATAATTAATTAAATAATCCTTACAAAGTTATTAATTAAATAAATACTATAATTCTAAAAATCATAAATCAAATAATCAAAAGCTCAAATAGCTTAAATCAAATAATTAAAATATATAATACTAACTATCAAATCTCTCAACAAATAAACAAATAATCCAACGCCACATATATAACCACGTGACAATTAAATCAATCAAACATGAATAATCCTCATATCAAAAGAGTCAATCAATACTAACATATTCACAAACTAACAAAGCCAAACTGACAACTGGCATGGCCAATTGGGCCTAGTGACAACTTAAACCTACAGTATGTGAAGGGAACCCATGTCAACTCTGAAACCACATATTACCATTGGGATAAGGACACGCTCACACCTATGAAGCCAGGGGAGCTCGCACCTGGGGATTCCAGGAGGAATAGATGTCTGGTACATGCAAGTCCTACAACCACAAAGTGACAATGCATGTATACATATATATAACTATATAGCAAGCAAGTGGTAGAATTTTGCAACGGCACATCCTGCTCGCAATGAGTGATGTGACATTGATTTCACCATGAAGACAGTCAAACAATAGGTCAAACGCAACATATAAACATCTCATCAGAAATATCCATGAAATAGTGTTAGTACATCAATGATAACATCAAATACATAATCAATGCAAAACCTTCCATAATATCATCTAGCGCATAATCAATGTAATTCCTTCAATGTAAATAGAACATATAATCATCAAGTACATGAACACATAAGGACATCCATCAAATGTATATAACCATCAAATCTCATGATCAATAATGATAACACCATCATTCATGAAATCATCAAAGTAGCATAAGTCCACATAACCATAAAGAAAATGAAACACGTCACAACCTAATCATAATCCATTGCATCATCATCAAGAATCTAAATAGGTTTAATAGGTCTAAATGTGTTTATCACGCATGAAATAAAAGTCTAGTCGAGGAGGGGCACTACATTACAATCAAAGTTCCATCCAAATCTCAAAAAATCTGATTCAACATCAACAAACTAAATACATTGAAATCCATATGCACTAAGGAGTTGATACAAGAACAAGTCATTGATTTGCAATTTTTCTAGCAATTGAGCAAATTGCAAATATCTTCACCAAACCCTTCACTGAGTAAGTATCATCATTTGTGAGCTCTTTTGTGTGTAAAAGAAATTTCTTTAGGTGAGGCCCCCTAACCTCTTTTCATTCCCTCTTATAGGGGACTTTTCCTCAAATGAAGTTTTGTCCTTATCTTTTTTTAGATCATTTTTTTTATTTTTTTCTATTTAGGAAAGTACTTTTTCTCTAATGGGTTTTCTTGTTTTATACATTTGTGAAAGATTTCTTTGTATGTGTAAACCTCTTCAAGCCCAGTAGTCAAGACCCATCTTTTCATTTTTGCATGTTTAATATTTTCCCCATAAGTTGCACTTATGTGGGGGTGTTGATGTAAATACTATTAAGATCTCTTCCACATCTTATCATTTATCTTTTCTAAAGGTACATATAGGATACTTATCACTTTATGTCTCATATCATAAAATCCAAACACTTATCATAATCTTATGTTATCATATAATCTCACCTTGGACTATATAACTATAGAGTCAAAAATTGCATACCCCTTTGCAATTCCACCTACACTTGTGTAGCCACTTTAGTGTCCATTCCCCTAGCATATGAGTAGGCTCATTTCAACCCTCATTTCAACCCTCATTTCAACCTTTTCCCTCTTTATATGCTCAGGACACCTTTACTAGTAGCTATCTTCCAGCATCAACTTTGCGTTGACCGCATGCTTCTCTTACCACCTGTCATTTTTTAGCGCATTTTGTGTAAACACTAGTGTGTCGTTTTGTTGTCCACGCACTGTGCATTTGTCCTATCACATCTTAACGTTCATGAAGAAGTTGAGAAATACAACTTCAGAGATCCCAAGAACACCTACAAGCAAAATACCTGTCACAAGAGAAGAATGGAGGTAAAAAAGCAATAATGGCTCTGAAGAAAAAGATTATTATTCAAAGAGGGAATCAATAAAAAAGTACAATATAATCCTTATAAAATGATATTAGCAACCCTAAAGGTGTGCAACCCTAAATAAATCCTAAAGGGATGATGTGTATTTAATAATTAGAATAATTATTAAATACCTACAATATTATTAAATGCCTAAGTTTAGCTTAAGCGTAGAGGATAATAGACTAATAATTAGATAAGCAATTATTATCTAATACATGATAACTCTAACACCCCCCCTTAAGATGAACTTAGGGAGTAGCTAAAAACAACTAAGGACTAAAAAATGCATGAAAGTAACAATGGGTCTCGGCAACTAGGGTTGATGAGGTACCCAAGTACAAAAGATCTCTGTAAAGCGGAGAAATAGAGAAAACCTCTTGGGAAAAATCTCTACTCCAAAAAGAGATGAAGGCTAGTGAAGGAATGAAGAACTCCAAAAAGAGATGAAGGACTGAAGAAGCCTCCAAACTAGATAATGTTCCAAAAAACAGGAACAAAGGATGAGCATGAAGAACACCACTGAAGCATGAAGTTGTAAACACTGTCAAGAATAACTATCGATCTGAAGAACCTCCACTGAAATAGAAGATGATATGGTAGAGAAGACTGTAATCTGCATGAGTGCCCTCAAATAACACTACTCGAATCAAATGGCAAACAAAGGCAAACAACTGAACTCGAAGATACAGATGGCAAAAACACCAAAGTCTGAAGAGTTGATCAATCAAAGATGGAAGGTTGCCTCCAAAAATGGGAATGAAAGAGTGTCCATACGGTAAATGATTCATCTCACCGAAATGCATAGGTAACTAGCCACTGCATCCACCTAGTACATAGGAACAAATACTAAATGCATAGCCCACTCCAACGAACCAAGGAAGCATTAGAACAAACAACCAATAGGAGAAACCCCCCTATAATGCTGGCAAGGGAGAGGTGACAGGTACAGTGAAACAAAATGCCAAAAAAAACTGCATGACGAAGAACCAGAAACATTGAGAGTGCAGCAAAAAGTACAAACGCATATAAAGGCTAGTGTCGTGGAAGGAACACTCACTTGACACACATCATGAGGCTAATGTCATGGAAGGAACACTCACGTGACAAAGTTAGATGGCAAACAAAGGCAAACATCAAACCCCCCATGGCACTTTATAATGGAGTGCGAGTACAATAAGGCACAAGATGTGCAAGATCTCAAGCATGCAAGGCATAGTGGCACTTTATCTCAGTGTGTTTGCAAAAAGGAAAATGCGTACAAAATGATGTATACAATGCTCAAAGAAGATAAAAGACTGGAAATACATGAAGAACATCCAAAAACAAGTCATCCCACACAAACAAGAAGCTTCCATAATTCACCAGAGTGTGAAAACACAAAAAACTGAATAAAATGTACTTGGAGTAAAATCTGAAAAAAGTGCATGGATGGCTGTGAAGAGCTCTGAAACACCATCCCAATGCCACTGGAATTGTGAGAAACGGAGAAACTAGCAAAAAGATATAAGCTCGGGACTGAAAATAGCACCTCTGACTTTAAATGGTTGTAAAATGTACCAGCAGCAAAACCAGATGATAAAAACCACAAGTCTAGAAAGTAGATGAAACCAGCTTTCCGACGATATCTCGTTTGCCAAAAAAACGATATCGTATGCCCAGGTTATGGCCAAAAGAAGAAAAAAAAAACCCTCTTTTATGGCACAAAGACAGTCACAGGGGCCATGCATGTTGTCCGTATTGTTGACTATACCGCCGACTGTACTGGTGACGTCAACATGATGTCATGCTGATGTCAGCAGTCGAAAATCAAAAATCCCTTAAAAAAAAAATTGACGAAAAAATTTATGATGCAAGTTAGGTACAATCGTACAGATTTTCGTGCCTCGAAAAGTGTGCCATTTTTTAAGATTTTTTCCTCGAAATTTGTGCCCAAAAAAAAATTCCAAAGCCAAAGTTGTTCAAATTGGACAAATTTTATATGAAAATAGGGGTTTTTGGGTGTTCTCAGTTTAACGGTGAGGTCTGTTTGAGCCCAAAATGCCCCAAAAACAAACTCCCAAGATGCAAATAAAAAACTCTAAAAAACTTGAAACCCTAGCATCCAAAAAATCTTTTGAAAAATAAAGAACAAGTAGCAATAGATGTAGGTTCGGATACCATGGAGAAGTTGAGAAATACAACTTCAGAGATCATAAGAACACCTGCAAGCAAAATACCTGTCACAAGAGAAGAATGGAGGCGAAAAAGCAATAATGGCTCTAAAGAAAAAGATTATCATTCAGAGAGGAAATCAATTAAAAAGTACAATACAATCCTTATAAAAGGATATTAGCAACCCTAAAGAAACCCTAAAGGGATAATGTGTATTTAATAATTATTAAATGCCTAAGTTTAGCTTAAGCGTAGAGGATAATAGACTAATAATTAAATAGATAATTATTAGCTAATACATGATAGCTCTAACAGTTCATATGTCGATTTTGAGTGTTTCAACACTTGTCAACTGCCCAAGTAGGTGGAAATGGCTTAGAATCTTCCAAAACGGCTTGCCAACCCTCTTTTCCCTCCTACTCTCATTTTAAATCTATCTTTTATCTCCATTCAATCTTTGTAGTTCCTTCTGGCAATCTCTTTGGCTCTCTGTCTTGTTCTCTTAACTCTCACAGCTTTCTCTTGCTCACTCCTTCTTGCTACAGCAGTCTCTAGTTAGCTACAATAGTCTCAAGCTCCCACAATAATCTTTTGCAACTCTCTTGGCTTTCTCAAGCCTTGCTAGTAATATCTTTCTCACATCTTTGAGCATCTTGGGGATTCATCACATCCCTTATCTGTCAAATCATTTATCTTTTCTATTAACATTTTTTTCTATCTATCTAGTTGTTGTGGAGGTAGAAACACCAAAATAGGGATTTGACTAAGGCAAATCTCCAAACAACCTCAAACATTTTTCCTTTTTTGTATGTGTGCAAGTTTCTTGAAGGCATTCAATTGCACGAGGGTTTGCTTATGCTTTATTTATTTCATTTATATTCATTTCCATTTATATTTATAATCTGGTATTTCATGTCACATTTCTCACTTCTGGGTTTTACAAATTATTCAAAACACAAAGTTGGGTTTTTGTGTTTATAATTCTTATACGTTGGCTATCCATACGAGACTACAGCACATCACATTGTCGTCCTTGACCAAGACACTCAAATATGGACAGAAGACTCTATTGTCTACTCTTTCCATTTCTATAATTATATATCTTCACCAATTTTACTAGTTGGAGATATCTAAATGTATGTTGTGAAATTGGCTCTCAAGGGAACATATTTTTTCCCTTTGCAAAGTCACTTTTGCACCATTACATTTGGTGAACCCGACGTGAACACTTCTTTTGTATTATTTTGAAAGCACTCTTTATCATTTCCTCAAGCAGTCATTATACCCCTAAAAAGGGACAATTCTAAAATTTCCCCTTCTTCCAAGAAAAAAAATTCGAGTTGCCTTGAATCTCATTCCATATCATCAATTTCTAAATGATACTTCGGCATTTCGGCCGACTTTTTATGCATCACTTCTTTAATTTAGCCTATTATTTTCAAAATGCATTTGTTGTCTTCTTTTATTAATTCAGTTCCTAGTTTTATTCAAAGTACTAACGATGTTCATTTTCATACATGTGATGGTGACTTAGTTATTCCTATGTCACTCAATGTCTTTGATGCCTCTTGTAAAATTGTTTCTATTTCGAAGGATATTTTGTTACAAGAGGGTGAAACCATTGATACTTTTCTCAACATTGCTCTACATTCCCTTCATTCCAATGAACTCTCTTCTAGATTTGATTCATGAATGAATGGTGAATATCATATCACATTTTATCTCCCATAGATTGGTGTTGAGCAAGTTCCACAACTAATTCTTCTACAAGTTGTAATGAGTGTAAATGTTATTAGTCTCTGCTACGCCTAGCAAACCTAAGAGACCAATCATTTTCGTGACTGCAGCTAGTCCTTCTCCAAAGAAGGTAATTTCTATCCATAGTGTTCCTTTTAAAAATGACTCACTAGATCCTTTTACAAGATACAAATAGTCTAAGGCTCCTTTAGAATGGTAGCTCATACTTATAAGACTCATAGAAATAAGCAAAAATTTGATCAATCTAATACTTCTTTACCACCTTCTCAACCAGATCTTCCTCAAGCACCTAAGTCTTTAGTTAAACAACCTAGTGATTACGATCTTATTGAGCAACTCCGTGTTACTCTTGCTAAGTATCTCACTTTGGGATTTGCTTTAGACTGCTCTAGTTTATCAAGGTATGCCTCAAGAAGCTCTTCAAAAGATTTTATTGCCTTCTTCTATTAGGCCTTCGAATATGAATGCATTGATAGATCATATTCATGCGGATTTGTCGAATATTACCTTCTATCCGCATGAACTCCTGCCTCCAGAAGTAAGAAATCAAGCAAATCCATTACTAATAATAGTTTATGTTAATAGTGTCGGTATTAGACAAACTCTCATTGATATTGGCTTAGTACTCAATGTTTGTACTGTCCAAAATCAAAGTGGATTCGAATTCTCTTTCTGCATCTTATTTGTTCATTCATGGTTTTAATAATATTGGTAGAACTACTTCAGGCACTATTATTTTGCTTATAAAGATTGGGCCAGTTACTATTCCAACCCTGGTGTATGTTATGCCAGGGCCTTTACCATACAGTCTTCTCTTGGGTAGACCTTGGATTCACGCTTTAGGAATGGTCACTTCTACCCTTTATGGTTCTATAAAGTTTATTGCTAACAATCAAATAGTTACAATAAAGGTTGATCCTGATGCTATGCACTTATGTCAAATAGTAGCAACTAGCCATGCCTCGGTTACACCTACCTTTCAAAACTATATTCCATCTTTATCTTCTAATATGCCAACAACTATTCTTATGGTCCCTCCTAAAGAGGAAACCCATGAGAAGGTTGTCCCTAAAGAAGATCCTCCTAAAGTAGAAAGCCCTAAGACTACACCTACTTCATCTCCTTCAAATCCTTTTTTTTCTCAATCAAATGCATTTCTTGGTGATGATTGGGGTTCTTAGACTTTACAAGCTCCTTCATTGGAGAATATAAATTCAACTCTATCCACTGTAGCATTCCAAAAGGATATCATTCACACCCGCTATCAAAGATGATTATTCTTTTGTATCACAGGATCATGTGAACACTATTGCTATACCATCAAAGGTGATCCTCCCCCTTTGGAGGAGTTGCAATCACGTTATGATCCAAAATTCAATATTGTTTCTAAGTATGGATACAAAGGAAATGTTTGTGGGCATATGGGTTAAGGAGTCAAGGTCCCTTTGGAATCGAAATTGCGCTCTTTTACAACAGATTTAGGTTTCATGTCTTCTCCTTTGTCTTCATCCCCTCCATTGTCTAATGCCCCTATGTCTTCTTCTTCTTGTGAGAAATCAAACTTTTCTCCACAAGAGAAAGTGTTACTTCCTACTCCTCATTCTTTATCTAAGCAAGAGCATATCTTGTTGTGACTTCTAAATGCTCACTTGATTACTCTTCCTCCTACACATTAGAAATTTTCTAATATTGATAAAGCAAAACATTATTTTTGTGCATACCATCAAATGCTTTGTCATTCCACTAGTGAATGTAAGGCCTTGAAGGATAAAATACAACAACTTTATCAATCAGTTGTCATCAATTCATCTATTGATACACCTCCTTATTCTTTGTGTAACACGTGATATTGAGGTTTATCTATATCCTCTTTTTTTACATATTCCACTTTTTTGTGCATTCTTATCACTTGATGTGTCTCTTTTTCACCCACAATGGTGCATGTCTATCTCTCACTCCCTATGGTGCCTATCTATTTGTTGCCTACTATGGTGATTGTCTATCTTTGCCCTTTGTGGCTTTTATCAAAATTGATCTTATCTATAGTGGCCTCCCTCCATGGTGAGGTTGTTCCTATATAGCATCTATTTATCTCTATCAGTATGGCTCTCTTCCACAAGTGAAGTTGGTTTCTACTGGGCATCTTATCTTTTAGTAGTAACTTTCCTTTATAGCAAGGTTGGTTCTACTTATCTTTTGGTAGTGGTTTTCCTTCATAGCAAGGTTGGTTCTACTTATCTTTTGATAGTGGCTTTCCTTCATAGCAAGGTTGGTTCTACTTATCTTTCGGTAGTGGCTTTCCTTCACAATAGGGTTGGTCCTACTCATCTTTGATCACCTCATATAACACTTGTTAGACTGTGATCTATCTTGTTAATCATTATCATCTACATGACTGCTAGCGACAAATCAAGCTAGTGTCTGAGTCATATTATCTCTTCAACATTGGTCGCTTCCTTATCTCTTGGGTGCATTCTTCCTTGAAGCAATCGATCCTTGCATTCTTCTCTCCTTTTTAGAATTCCTCTGTGTTGTTTCTTGTTATTTTGGGGACGGTGCATAGTATCAAGACAACCCTTCACATGGAGGTCTCTTTCACTTTGTTGACTCAAAAAATTTAGTTTGTTTGTTATGTGCTTTCATGTGTGTGCTATCCATGTTCTCGTTTATATATCTTTATGTTTATCATGCTCTAACCCCATGGCTTTGTTGTTCTCATGTTCTAACTTTGTTCTCTTGTGTAGATTTTTTTAATGCATTTGTTTTGTAGGTCTTCAGCTTGGGGGCATGCTTCCTAAGCTTAAAGATTTGTCTACTTCCTCTATAACATCCTTTTGGCTTCATTATGTTATTTATGTTCAGTAGATTTCCTTTAACATGCATATTCATGTTGATTCATAAATCCGCTAAAGTGGGGGCAAAATGTAAAGTCAAAAATTGTATACCCTCTTGCAATTCCGCCTACACTTTTGTAGCCACTTTAGTGCCCATTCCCCTAGCATATGAATAGGCTCATTTCAACCCTTGCATTAGCCTTTTCTCTCTCGAAATGCTTAGGACACCTTTTCCAATAGCTATCTTTCAGCATTAGCTTTGTGATTATCATGTGCTTCTCTTGCCACCTATCATTTTTTAGCATATTTTGCCTAGACACTAACATGTTGTGCATTCATTCTACAACATCTTAACATTCATATGTCGATTTTGAGTGTTTCAATACTTATCACCTGCCCAAGTCGATAAAAAAAGACTCAGAATCTTCCAAAACGACTTGTCAACCCTATTTTTCCTCCTATTCTCTCATTTTATATCTATATTTTTTCTCCATTCAATTTCTTTAGTTCCTTTAGACAATCTCTCTAGCTCTCTCTCTTGTTCTCTCAGCTCTCACAACTTTCACTTGCTCTCTCATGCTTGCTACATAAATCTCTAGTTTGCTACAACACTTTCAAGCTTTCACAAAAATCTTTTGCAACTCTCTTGGCTTTCTCAAACCTTGCTAATAATATCTTTCTCTCATCTTTGAACATCTTGAAGATTCATCACATCCCTTATCTGCCAAATCATTTATCTTTTCTATTTACATTTTTATCTATCTATCTAGCTATTGTGAAGGTGAAAACACCAAAACAAGTACTTGACTAAGGCAAGTCTCCAAACAACCCCAAACATTTCTCCTCTTTTGTGTGCATTCAAGTTTCTTAAAGGCATTCAACCGCACAAGGGTATGTTTATGTCTTATTTCATTTATTCATTTCCATATTATCTAGCATTTGTTGTCACATTTCTCATTTTTGGGTTTTGCAGATTATTCAAAACATGGAGTTGGGTTTTGGCGTTTCTGATTCTTATCTGTTAGAAGTTCATACAAAACTACAACACACCACACAAACGTCCGCACGTTGCGCTATTGTCCTTGACCGAGATGCTCAAATCTAGACCGAAGACTGTTGTCCGGATGTTGTGAAATTGGCTCTCAAGGGAACATATTTTTTCCCTTTGCAGGGTCACTTTTGCACCATTACAATAACCAAGGGCCTCTAATACATTGGACATCCATTCTATTTACATTATTTGAGAATACAATTGATTCTTGTCATATTGATCTTTCCATTAGGCATCTAGATCTTGGATGGCTATCTCCATAGCCAAGTCTTACACGAATGTATACCAAACAAGTGATCTGTGTAAATAGAGTTGTAAAAAAAATTGTAAACAACAATTCCCAAGAATTAATAGAGCTTTGCTGGAAATAAGACCGGTAATTCCACTCAATGAAGTAGAATTGAGAATTAATGTTCATTCGAATTATTGTAACATTTTTCAATTCCTCTTTGATCCTGAACCTAATTCTTATCTGTCCTAGATTTATGATGTTACATATATATATCTACAATAAAATCCGCATCTTCATATTAAAGAATGATAACTAAATCCAAGCGGAGATCATGCATCTGGAAAGGCATTTCAAAATTACCCTCAAACTATACATTCAGGCCAAAAAATATTAGAAAAGCTAAAACTTGTTATCCAATATCCCTTTCATCATTTCTCAGTCCATGCCTCTCGAAGCAGTTGATAGCGTCTGTTTACCCCTGTCTTGATGGTGGCCTGCTTCACATTTCCTCCAGAATTTCCATTACTGTGCACTTTGTTCATTTGAGGAGTGATGGCAGGCACTGTTTCTACTAACAGGGAAAGCGGTGACTCTAATTCATCTAGTTCATCATCACTGGTATGACCCTTCCTCAAAACAACAGATGCACTTCTTCCAAGGCAGATATCATTTGCACCTCCGATCTTCTCTCTGACTGATGATGCTGGTGGTGGAGAGTACTTAATGAAAGGAGCAGAAACTAGAGAAATAGAAACTGAATCTTCCTCACTCTGCAAACGCCGCTCCAAAGGTATCTGCGACATACACATTTTTCCATGGCAGATTAAAAAGCTATAAGCATCATACACCTAGAACTGGGGTGTTACATATGGGCAATTTAAACAATTACATTAGTTTCTCTTTACATAGTATAAAATAGACAGTTCAGATTAACCAAGTTGGAAATGAGAAGGAAAGCAATTCACATCATTTTATACCCTCTAAGAAAATCGTAACTTGTTCTTCTCAATGGTTGGACTTTGCCATGATAAAACTTACCTCAGCATTTAGTGTTTCCATCAGTTGTAATGGTACAGGGTCAGGACAGAACTCGTCAGGGATAAAGTTGCAAAGAATGCGCTTTAGCAGAGGTAAACTGAGTACAGGACAAACCTGCTCATCGGAATAATGTTCTAAAGTTAGCAATAAAGTTATATATTTAACAGATGCTCTTCAGTTCTAAGAAAAAGAGGAACATGAGAGAAAAATCATGTCAAATCGTCCAAGAAAGAAATAATAAATTCTAAATAGTATTTATAGGGTCATTTGGCTTCTCAGTTTCCTCTCAATTTCACAGCACAAACAGACTACCTCTTTTCTAATGGACTTATCCATGAGCATATCCTTTGGAAGCATCAGCAAGTCACTGGCTGCATTTAGAAGAGGGAAAGAACTTAACAATGCTTCTACATCCTCAAGATTACCCTCCTGAGGGTCAGCATCTTCTTGAGTCGTGTCCTCTGCATCAATTCCAACCAGGTCTGTCAACAACCTAGACCAGTTACCTACCTGCACAGGAAAATTTTAAGCATTTTAATAATGCTCATCTTTACATTATTAAACAGAAGATAATGCATCTAATCAAATAGGATTTACCCTTCCAATGCAGCAAAAGTACTATAGTTCTCACAAGCATAAACCAGTATTTCCCTTACAATAGCATCAAAGAAAATCTCATAACTTCCATAACATAATTTACCCCAAACAGGCTGCAATGTAGGTGATTTATTTTCGAACATTTTGCCCACAAAAAAATCAAATGGCATCCACCTCAGGCTAAAAACGATGAGACTAAATGGGATCAAGGCACCTTTCCAACACTTGTGTATATGAATATCTGAAAAAAGTAGTTTCTACAGGCAAGATACACCTGAAGTCCACTCAAAAAGGGACAGAGATATCCAATCGAAAGGGGCAGAGGAATATCCAATCATAAATTTATGTCCTTTGTCAAACAAAAATCAATCATCTGTGGTCCAAAACCTGCCGCCTGCACCTTCAGCGTCGACATCCAAGAATCTCATAATAAACATTTCTATATATTTTAATTCCACAGCCATCTGTCTATATATCCAAAATCTCATATCAAATATTTCTACGTATTTGAATTCCATTGCCATCTGTAAGTTGCAATGAGATTCAACCCCTCTGCTTGTATGCCCATGTAATATATTGCTTAATATTCATGATAACAGAGCTGATCCATTTGCCAGATCCAAGAAACAAATCAATGAACCCAAACCAACTGAACCAGAACCAACAACATAACAAAATACAAAAGCATACAGATATGACTGGCACAATTTAAGAATTAGTACAAGAACACTTAGTGTAACAAAAACATACCGCATTTTTTAGCTGTGCTCCGGAACCAAAGCACAGATTGCCAGCAGGTATGGGAAGAACACTAGGATCAGTTATCGGATCTGATATGGGGTCAGTCGGCATGTCTCCTTCTGATTCACGTAGTATAGCATTGAACATGGCCACATCTAGTCTAGCTACACACTGTTCCAAAACCTGCAGCACACAGAAGATTCATATCAAGATTAAGCACTGTCTGTATATGATAAATACACATTTCCTGCTGTAATATATGAAAGCCATAGCAATACTGAGCTCTGACAGTTATACAAGAATAGCATATAGTTGTTTCATAAAGCAAGCATAAACATTGGGTGTGTTGCGCAATATTGTGGGTTTTGATCTTTATTGTGGGTTTTATCCTAGAAACAGTTTGCATATGTAAAAGCCCTGTTCTAAATGCAGTCACTACGTTCAAAAAGTTTTGTAGAAGTGTGAAAAGGAAATTTTTGGAACTCACGAACTTTGAAGTTTGGAAAAAGTAGGGAAAAATATTCAAAAAAATGAGGCAAATATTACATCTACAAAAACTAATAGAGTCACTACATTCAAAAAGTTTTGTAGGATTGTGTAAGGGAAACTTTTGAAACTCTATCTTTGAAAAGAGTAGGGAAAAATGTTCAAAAAATTGAGGCAAATATTACAAATATATCTACAAAAACTATCACTTAGAGTAGTCACAAGATTAAATTATGTGCAACACAACAGGGTGAGAAATAAAAATAAAAATAAATAAAATGAGATTATTCCACATTGTTCAAGGGATAATAAATCTTAACATTTATCTTACTCTAGTGGTGGTATGCTCAGTCTTCTCAACTGTTATTTTGCTTATTTATGTTTTTTAATTAAAAAAGAAGTGTTCCACAGGGCCACATCCCCCCCCCAAGACCTGCCATTTCAAAGAAAGAGACATCCCCTGGGGACAGAGACACCGGGGGAACATCCCCCTGCCATCACCACCAGGGAAGAGATGTCTACAGGATGTTTCCCTCAAAGAGCAGACATTTGCATGAAATCCCTCCTGATGAAGACATTGGGAGAACACCAGGGTATCCCAGGACAGCTCAGGTACTTCCACAAGTCTCTCAAATGTCCCTGAAACTGCCAATCATCTCAACAAGTTCACTATGTCATGATAACGATTTTGATTGATCAACAGACAGACAGCATGATGGCATATACAAATGGTTCACCTTGAAAGAAAGAAGGGATAGTTACATGGTATTTAAGGCAAAATAGACTATTAAAACAGCTGTTAATATTTTTTGTTTACTCAGATCCACGCTTTCTTATCTTAACTTTAGGATGTTGCTGTTCAAATATTTAAAAAGATTCAAAAGTGGCAATATTCTTGTCCTCAACTGCATAGTGCTAATCATTTAGACCAGTCCAATTCTCTAACATCGCCATTAGTTCTCTGAAGAATATGAAGATTTGGTCCAAGAAATAGTGAGGACTTGATGTTAGAGGAAAGTTGAAAACATAGTGATTAAATTATGAAAGATGAAGTATGCCATAAAGATTCATGTGGTCTTGAAGGCCTTAAACGGGGCTTGGCAGCAGGAGCTCTGCACCTCAACCCTGCCACGTACTGCAACAACTACAAGGAATGCACCAAGGGGCACCATCCCTGATCCCCAGCCCCTGCTCTGGTTAAATGTATACACCTACTGTCCCCAAATTTCAAGCCTCTGCCCTACCATCCCCCTATTCCAGAACTCCATGGAACGACAAAAAAGCAAAATTAAAAATTGGGTTCAGTATTCAGTATAGACCTGCCAAAACAATTCAAGCCCATTACGAAACTGTGGAACTATGAAAAATACAAAACTAAATATCAGGTTCAGCATTCAGTACAGACAGTTTTGGCTTACCAAAAGAATTCAGGTTCAAACCAAAGCTCTAACACCTCCAATCAAACCTTCCATAAAGATACCAAATGGTAAAAAGTTCAGATAGATACAGGCCTGTTTTGCCGACCACTTTTACTCTACAAGTCTTTCAACTTTTCTATATCTATTACAACAGAAAGTGCATTTTGATTCTTGATGTATGAAAAAGGTTCTTCGGGATTTTAAAAAAAACCACCATATAGTAAAATACCACTTATTTGATATAATGATAATCTAATGTTTTGGCATACATTATCATGCACTAGGATTGTGAAGCCATAGTATAACAATCGTACATTATCATGACATTGGAGAATTAATCACAGATGGGTTGTTCACTAAGCAAGCATATATTTTAAGTATCTTGCAGAACAGTCCGAAATTGATTGCTGGAATTGTGCATTTAGACGCCATAGTTTTAAGACTTGAACTCAGCAGCCTAAACTTTTGAATCAGACTCTAAACTCAGCCAAAAACACAACAAATAAAAATATATTAAACTTCATAAAAGAAATTTAAATAACATGAAAATTACTATTTAAAAACATAAGAAATGAATTTTGAGAATGCATAGCTAGAAAAATTGTTGAAAATTTATTCAAATCCATGGCAATGAATTTTTTTTTAAAGATTTTTCTACTAACTAGAGAGTTTCCAGAGAGTACACACTAGAAGCTTGACTAACCAGAAAATCAGGAAGTAACTATGATAGATGCTATAGATGGCATCCACCAAATTTTAAAACCATGATAGATGCTATCCTGGAGACATTTTCTATGTTTTTAAAATTTGTCATGTATGGTATCATATTAACATAGATACAAACATATTTCTTGAAAAATTTTAATATTCTAAATGTTTACTGATTTTTCCATATATCAATCCACGTGAGCATTTTAGGTTGTCTGACCATTTCCAAATATCAGCATAATTCATGTTGTCACATGCATTTTTCTCCAACTGCCAAACACTGGTATTAAATATTTTGGCATAAAGAATCGGATATTTAGTCCAGGTATATGTGCATCCTTTAACTTTTATTAATAATTTAAATTTAATGTAGAAACATTTAATTTACATTACTGATCTCAATTATACACATTTAAGGTGTTTATTTAAAGTAACTAGTATCATCACAGTAATTTTTCCTTAAAACCTAAGATACCGGTTCTTCCCCTTTTGGCCTGGGTCCGGATTCTGGTTCTTGCCCAGTCCTGGTTCTCCCCGAGTTCTCCTTGGGTTCCTCCCGGGTCCTTCCCACAGGGAACCCGGCCACCTGGGAAGGACCCGGGTGGAACCCAGGTCGAACCCAAGAGAACCCACGTGAACCCAGGTCCATGGTTTCCCAAAAATGGGACCCACAGGGAACCCGGCCACCTGGGAAGGACCCGGGTGGAACCCAAGAGAACCCACGTGAACCCAGGCCCGTGGTTTCCCAAAAATGGGGCCCACGGGTCAAAAAAACAATAAAAAAAGACTTTTTAAAATAGTTTTTTTATAATAACACTCTAATTCGCCCCTCGCAAGACCCACAAGGAACCCGGCCACCTAGGAAGGACCCAGGTGGAACCCAGGTCGAACCCAAGAGAACCCACGTGAACCCAGGCCCGTGGTTTCCAAAAAATGGGGCCCACGGGTCAAAAAAACAATAAAAAAAAACTTTTTAAAATAGTTTTTTTATAAATACACTCTAATTCGCCCCTTTATGACTTTTTAAAAAAGACTTGAAACTTGAATATTATCTTTTTTGCAAATTATGAATATGATATTAAACTTTAGTTATTAGTTTACTGATTACATTTGCGATATATGAATATTTATTGGCATTGGCAATTATGGATTTAGGATTTATGATTTATGATTTATGTATGGACAGTCACATTGTATATTTTATTTTTGTATGGATTGTATATATTGAACATATATATAATGTATGGGTATATATATATAATTAAAATATATATATATATATATATATGTACGGCCGAAACCATACCCGTACCCAAGAATTTTTTTTTTTGCCGAATCCGCGAATCCATACCCGAATCCGAACCCGAACCCGAACCGGTAACTTAGCTTAAAACTTAAAAGTTAACAAAGTACAACATAATACCATTTTTGATAGGACAATTAAGCACCCACACTCATGGCCTCCTGCTCGAACAGGACAAAGCCTCTGAAAGGCATCCAAAAAAGCCTTCTTCCAAAGATCTATGGAATATTTTCCCTGCTGACGATCACCAAGCTCAGGGCCAAGTAACTTTTCAAAGCTGTTTCTTGAGTTTAACCTCCTATTTTCCTTAAATGTCACGTCAGTTGGACATTGCATATAAGGAGTCAAGGTCTGCAATACAACAGATATCAGATCAAAACCTAATAAATTGAACAAAACCCACAACAAAATTTAAGTAAAAGAGAACAATGCTAAGGAAATTGGCAAAGACAAAAGAATGTTTACCTGCCACCAAACAGATTCAATGACTCTTCCATATATCCATGATTCAATTTCTTCTAATGCAGTTATAAAGGTTTGTGTTTCTCCCCAGTCATTTAACTTCTTTTTTGGACTAAGCTTTTCTCTTTCTTGTTTAGTAAGACTTTTCCTGGAGTTCTGAGAAAAGGACACTCTCTGGTTTTTCCTCACTCCATTTGACCCATTGGAATATGAAACCGGGGACGATAATTGGGAGCTGTCAAAAGACTGGGAGACTATCTCCCGCAAAACAACCGTATTTGACCACCAGAAGGTTAATCTGCACATCCAAGCAAACACAGAAGGATTAACCAATAATTTATGACAAAGCAATTCTTAAATAGTTTTGGCATTGCATCGCTCTTCAGACCAATTCTCACAACATATCAAAAACAAAATAAACTCTTATTCAAGATGCTTGAAAATATTATTGCATCCAATGTAAATGAATTATAGTTCTAAATAGGTATAACACATGAGAAATTTGAACTGTCAACAAAAGCGTAAAGCTGTAAAATTATTTGTAATAATCTACCAATAATACAGTGAACTTTTAGATGTTGACATAGAAAGTCAAAAAGGACAAATTAAAAGGAATTTCGATTTCCATGTTAACTTTTAACCATTTGAAAATCAATTTCCAATAGGTATTTCGAATTCAGAGCACGTGCATCTCTATGTTAAGTAAATAATTACCAAAGATGACAAATAACTATTTACCAGAATCTTAGCCTGCAGCAACTTCCCTTCTGCTCAAGAGCATCTTGAATACCCCAAATTGTGAGTTAGACACTGTTCATTTGTTAACAGGTTAAAGCAAATTTTCTTGGTTGAATTTGAGATTAAAAACATAAATATTGCTCAAGATGACCATCACAAGATTGAGGGCTTCTCCAAGAAAAGAAAAGTATCCTCCCATCAGAGTTAATATCATGCAGCCTTTTCAAACAGAATAGAATAAATATTGCTGAAGCATAATCTTTGATGGACCAGCCAGCCCGATGCCCAGAATGAGTTTTTCACTTTTTTAATGTTTTACTGTTGACTTAAAAGTAAGCCTCTAAGATGCTACAACATTAGTCTTCAAAAATGCTAGTGTTCAATGCAGCCCATATTTAGTAAGAGAAAAAGTAAACCTTACAGAGCCATACTGTTGAAATGAACCAACCAAACCTTTAGCTCAACCTTGACAACTTATAGTGCACTGTATGCTAACTGATCTTTGATTCCAAACCAATAATCAAAAAGAGCATTAAATAGTCGCAGAGTGACTCATAAAATATGAGCAAAGATGTTTTAATGTGTCCCTTCATGAGAAATGGGTAATCGGAGATGGCTTTGATATAGCAAACATGTCATCACTGGAAAATAGCAGTTGAAATCCACCTTATGTTTGGCAGATTGGAAGAATGTATTCATTCTACGGTCAGTCTTTTGATTTTTTCAATTGAGATGGTCTCTTCATGAGACTTACAGCATTGGCATAAATTCAAAACAAAAAGATTATGTCAGCATTGTTGATTGTAACTAGGGGTGTAGGGGTTCGGATTGCCTTAAGGCAACATCTGAACCCCTTTTAGGACCGGGTCCTACCCTAAAATAACATGACCCCATCCTTATTCACCATGCCACGCTAAATAAATTCCAAAATAACTTTAGCGCCAAAAATAATAAGGAGGCCGACTTACAAGGAGGCTGACTTAAAAGGAATAAAGATGCATATAAGTAAATGACAATTTGCAAGTCATTTTATCAAGTTTAATCATATCAAAAAGGCAATTTAGCTCTGCTGTGCGAACTTAAGGAAAAGTGCGAACTTATTCAGCTTGGTGCGAAATTGTCCAAAGGGACAGTAGATTTTGATGCAAGACATTGAAGCATACAAGGACAGATCTGATATGTGAAGATCAGATTAGAGCTAAGTATTGTACTTATATTTTAGAGGAGAATATATAATCTGACCTGTGGGTCTTTCATGCTGGGTTTTTCCTCCTTGGAGGTTTTCCCAGGGTATGCTTGTTTGTCTTCTGTTCTAATTCTGATTTATGTTGGCTTACTAAATATTGCAAATCTGATTACAATCTAGGGCACAACTTAATCTATGTTGGTTTCCTAACATACTGCAAATCTGATTACAATCTAGAGCACAATTTAATCTATGTTGGTTTACTAATATACTGCAAATCTGAATACAACCTAGGGCATAATCAATTAGATAAATCTGGTTAACATACCTAGGGTTTAAAATAACAAGCATTGAAAAATATCAGTTGATTTTCACCTCATCTTATTAGGCATATTGGAAGAAAGTATTCCAGAGTGATTTTCGTTTTTTAGTGGAGCTGGGATCTTTATGAGATTAGGCATTAGCTTTGATCCAACCAAAGAGATTATATCCACAATGCAGATATATGGATTCTACTTTTTGCTCTTCCATGAAATTTTAGATGATAAAGCATTTCCTGCTATAGTAGATGAGATGAGAATTACAAGACCTACAAATTCCACAACAGAGTGATGATGTTTGTGAGTATGTGCATAAGCATAGGCCTTTAAAAATCCTTCTGAAGAAGATAAGCTTGAAGAACTTAAATTATATCTCTAAACCAACACTAGACAGGTGAATCCACCTTTCAGGTTTAACATACCATGAGTAAGCCAATTTATCAAAAATATTCCCAAAAATGACCAACCAAGAGGAGGATTGTCTAAAAAAGAACAACTGTCAAGAAGATATTTAACAACTGAAAAAATTAAAAAATGCTGGATAAGTTGCAGCAACAGTTTTTGTAACGCTGAAGAATGAAACCAAGATTCACGATATACATCCACCCACTATGAGTTAGCATGGAGAATGCTTCTTTGAAAGAAGAAATGGAAATAGATAAGAAACCTTGTACAAAGAGAACCGTTATAAATTCAGGAGAAACACAACAAACAACATTTTGATTTGTTGGAGCAAATTTAGAGCATTCTGTTCAACTAAAATCTACCAAGAATGGTTCACAGGGGCCTAAAGAATCATCACAGAAAATATTGGAGGACCATCTAATTTTGTCTGAGTTTGGATATTACATCCTAAATAATCAAACCCTGAGAATTCCATTGCCTAAACATCATTATCACGAGGAGGAATGAAGGCAAAAGGGGCTTAACAAAGCAATCAGCTACAACAGAGAAAAGAAAACAGGTTAACAGCCATCTATATGTGTAATGCTTTTACAGTTCATTTAAATGCTAGATAGACAACAGAACACTCTACCAAATTAGAAAAGGAGATCACAAGATTGTCAACAATTCTATGCACATCCTGCAAATGCAAAAAGTTCTTAAGCTTCTATCACAGACATTTTGTGGGTTACTCATCCTGTTTTCTTAGCTAAGACGAAAAATGCAAATAATAAGAACATTAAAATAATGATCTATGACTAGCCAAACTCGGAATTTGGAAGGTGGGCAGATAATTATACAAACAAAAAGAAAGGAATCATCCAATAGATCTATACATTCAAGCAGAAACAACTCATTATAAGTTACAAGAACTTAGAGTGAGTGTCAATCAAAAGCAACAATTCTTGCAGCTTACTGTTTTTCCCTTAATGTGAAACTATTAACTACTTAAGTATCCAATAACATATGCAGCTTTCATTAATATTTTCATTAAAGATGGCCATGCATTTCAGTTAGATCTCAGGTGCCAGATTACCTTGGAACATCATTCCCACAGGCTTTTGCAACCAAGATAAGCCCAGAGGCTGTATTTCTTGCAGCACCTGCTCTTCTGTCTTGACTCCAATGCTTGCATGCATGAATATAAAGCCTTGCCAGACGTCGAGCAGGAGAATGAACCTTATGAGATGAACCCCCATGTTCTGCAATTACAGAATACACAGCAGCCTCGATAGCAGCAGCTTCTCTCAATTCACCCTCTAGCTTTTCAATTTCTGACTCCATTTGCTTGACCTTCTCATCTGCAACAGCAGCCCTTGCCTCTGCAAATATAATTTTCATGTTTTCTTTGGAAAATCTTTCATCAGATTTTACATCATTTTCCTCCATTGCACCATTTCCATTATTACCAGATGCAATTTCAGAAACATTAATTTCCTTTACTTCTTCTATAAATTTATCATCAAGTTCCACTGCAGGATTTATGTCTTCTGTGTCAGAAATTGACTTGGTAGAAACCTTCAAATTCTTGGGTTTGCTATCTTGTATAGACTTTACCCGTACTCCAGAACCATTTTTGCCTCCATTTCTCACCTCTGCACCAGCTTTGGGGGTCTTTTTGGAAGTATCTCGAGATGATTTAGATGTCTGTTTAACTGGTTTATCCATGGTTGGCTTTGCCAACCGAGTCCAAATATCCACCGACTGGTAGCTTCCTTCTTTTTGTTCAGCCTTTGTTTGCTGTGCAATATTATCCAGTGAGATTTCCACTGCTTGAACCCCTCCTGGCAATTGCTTTGGTGCTTCTTCTTCTACCATAGATTCCGGTACTGGTGTTTGCATATCCACCTCCTCTGCAAGGGTCATTATTCTTGAACCAAAAACATTTGCTTCATATGCACTTTTTCCATCATTCACATTAGATTTTGTTGTCTCTGATTGCCTTTGATCTGATACTAGGTCTCCTACTAAATAACTTCCTCCGGTGCTTTCTCTACTATCTTTTCCTCCCTTATTCTTCTCTGCCTTCTTCACCTCTGGAAGTTTTTCATCTGCTGCAACGTCAAAGGCATTGATTATAGTCTTAACATTGGCTTTTGTGGCTTCCTTCTCAATTTTTCCATCCAAGCCCTCTTTTGCATCATGTGTTGCATTTACATCTGGTTCTTCTGTTCTATAATTTCCTAAATCTCCATATTCACCATTTCCACCACCTCCTACAACATTATTAATCTCTTCATTCAAATCAGGTGGTACTTTATTTCCATCTGCAATCTTAGCAACAGTCTGCTCTTCACCTTTGTGCTCATTATATGGGGAAAACGAAAAATTTATTTGGGAAAAAACACGACTCTCGGTAAATAATTGTTGTGATCTAGTTCCAGAAGAACCAAGAATTATAGTGTCTTCATTTTCAGGGCTACCAGGACCAGAAGAAACATCTGAAGAGGATGCATACAAGGTAGTACCATCTCGAGAAAGAGCTCCCTTGGATGAGGATGATGATAATGGTGTTTTAGCTGGAAATGCTTCTAGAGATGAAACTGAAGCCTTCTGAACCCTTTCAGAATTGATATCAACACCTCCAGGCTGCAATCACACTGTCTTTTAGTAACTGAAACAAAATTTGTTCAAAAAAAAAGGTAGAGATGCTAGCTTGCCATTACAATTAATTCCAGAAAACATTCATAAATGATTTGAAAGACAGGAAGTCCATGATTCGCTAAGAGATTGAAGTTGGTGCAATCTGACACAGAAGGATGAAGTGGGTATGTCTGGGTTGGGACTAAAACTCCTCCTCGGTACAAATAATAGTAAACTATTGAAATATAATCATCTACATTATACTAGACACAGAATATGGTCATATTACAAACTCTTCAAAAATTTGACTTGACTACTATAACATGTATTTCATTAATAAAGTTTAAATTGAACTGTAACAATTACCAAATGTTACATTTAGATACAGCATCTAAAAAATAAGCTTACATTCGAGCATTCAATAGCCATGAAAATATGGAAACAAGGATAGAAAGCATTTAATGTGCATACAAAGAGAGTCTGGAAACATTATATAACTCTCGGGGGGAGTCATTATAGCTGTTGTGGGAAGTTGAAACAGCTCCATTTTTCCATTCGAAATGTTAGGTTTCACCAAGAATGTAACCCCCAAATACCCAACACATAAAACAAACATATTCTGTATCTGTAAAAAAGTTGAAGGGTCAAGAACATCCCTTTAAGTCGAAAGGTCAAAAGCACATGTTGAGACATGAACTTCCCATTACAAATGATTCAATAAACAAACAAAAGAAGTAAAAAATGTATAACCACATTACATCAAATACACATCTTTCCTTGAAAAAACAAATCAAACATGGTTTATCGTGGATAAAAGTTACTCAAATGCCTTAAGCTTATATATGTAATCAATAAGCTTAAACAACCCAATGTCTCAAGATAAATAAGAAAAAATCATGAAACCAGGGCGCTTAACAGTTCTTCATAATTTATATGTAACTCTGATACTTTTAACCTTGACGTGTAACATCTTCTATGTATTTGTATGAAAACTATGCATTATGATGACATCAAGATTGCATGTCTGTTTTGAAAGTCCAAATAATAGCACCCAATGTTTCAGAAAGCACAAGCTGCCATATCATGCTGAATGAAATTACTAAGATACGTACAGTACACACAAATTATTGCACAAGCATATAAACTTTGACTGCTTTGTAACTTGGTATTGCAGTTGCACGTATTAGACTATGCACACAACTAAAGGGCTACAAGTACAATTGCAAACATCCTTGCAATAAAATAGACAAATTTCAGATACTCGACACCAGCTTATGCATAGATAAATACCTCTTCCTCCACTTGTTGAACTTGCAAACTATGCTCCAATTTTGTGGAAGGTGAATTTAGTTTT
The DNA here is from genome assembly GCF_030272615.1 of Cryptomeria japonica. NCBI lineage: Eukaryota > Viridiplantae > Streptophyta > Pinopsida > Cupressales > Cupressaceae > Cryptomeria > Cryptomeria japonica. The sequence continues at coordinate 544,628,298 of NC_081408.1, forward strand.
GCTTCTGATGCAGACATAGAATCGGGTGATAAAGAATGAAAAGAAGAAGGTTCATCATCATCAGTGAAGGACGCAATTTCTGCCTCCTCTGCACCATCATCACTCATTAATGTTTCATCCCTACTATTTTTGCCCAAGGAAGTCCTACTTGAATGCGAATGCCTTGGGGAAGTACTAGAACTTACACATGCCTGTACTCTCTCAGTGTCAAGGACATCAGTTGAACTATTCCTGTCATATGGACCAATGCTCAAGAACAATAATGGCTGAACTGCATTTCTGTAGCTTCTCTTTAATTTGAGAGTAACACTAATAGTAGTAGAGCTTTTAAGAATGCCATATTGGGCTAGATCTACAACAGCACTTCCCAAAAGTTGCCCTTTTACAGTTCTTTCAGTTTTACTCTCATATAAGTTCAAGTCTAAACACTTTTTCTGATATTTCTCACCATCTGGTAAATTCCTACCTTTATCACTGGACTCTCTAAATAGAGTAGCAGGGAGTAAAAAGGATTCATTAAACACTATTTTACCATTGCCAATGCCTGGCCCTACTTGAGGTACAACCCTTCTTGTACTTCCAGCGTGTCTATCACCCCTTTCCCAGTGCAATATTACTGGTGTTTGGGCTTTCAAGGATTGGGATGGTGGCCAGGGCTTGATCTCCTGCAAATGGATTGCAAAATTGACATGGAGAGAGGATTCTCTCTTGCTTTTTGATCTAATTCCAAGAACCATTGCTAGATAAAGTCTTTGACTATGTTTGTATGCAATTAGGTGATGAAAGAGTCAGCTTGCACAGAAACTGTGTCCTCTTCTCAAGCCCCAATTGCATCTCAGTAATTTCAAAGCTGCCTTCTATTTAATTATGCCAGAATCGGTCACTTTCACAGCTCTCTACAGTAAAGGGTAAAAGGAGTTAGAACAAAGGTTATGAAAGAATAGAAGACAAACAGATATAATGGGAATAAATTTAAAACACCCAAAAGTGTGGCATCTACTCAAATCATTAAAGCCAAAGTTTCATCAAAAAACTTCCCAATGGAGTGGCATGGACTGTCAACAAACATGCATCCAGAAGGGTCAATAACGAATCCAGGGATAAGTTACAAAGTTGAGGAAGAAACAACAGTTTACAATTAGTAGCAATTTTTTAGTACTTCGATTCTGAAATACATAGACAAAATCTTGCTACTAGCCTTCAATTAGCCACATGCCCACATGGTGAAAGACATGCCAAAGAAAAGCATCAGAAACAAATTCACATGCAAATTAAAGGGCTTATAGAAAAGGCTTCTTCCACTCAACATATAAGGTCTACAACAAATATGCACTCTGAAAATCTCAGAAGTTTAATATGAGCTCTAGGTTTTTTTCAAAAGAACCTAGCTTGCCAAGCAAACAACTCTCAAAAAAGCTCATACTGTTAACATAAAATTACCCAGAAATTGTATCCTATGCCTCCCACTGCTCCATTTACAAGCTTTCAATCACCCTGTTAAACTGATTTCCTAGCAAAACTATGTACAAGTCAAAAAGTTAACACTTAATATAACCTATTTGCATGCAATCTGAAGGTCTGAGCCACAAAACAACGTAGCAGGACAGCTTATAACAAAGCAAAGAAAACAAACAAAATATTGGTTACGAAAATGTACCTTTCAAATAAGGTGAAAAACAGAAAAGAAATGTCAATAAATTATAATGAAAATAAAGACTGGAAGCCCTGGTTCTAACATCCATTGACTTCAAAACCCATGCAAAGAAAAACAAACAAAATAATGGTTAAAAAAATGTAACTTTCAAATAAGATGAAAAACAGAAAAGAAATGTAAATAAATAATCACAAAAATAAAGACTAGAATCCCTGGCGCTAGCATCCATTGACTGAAAAACCCGTTTGTCATATCAAACCAATTAAATCAAAATCGATTCATCTTGACTGATATTGTCAGAATGGGGAATACAAAACAATGTCATAAAAATGTTTGAAAGTCGAATTCCAAAAAATTGACACATTCATCATTGAAAACATAATGCAATGCAACGTCAATCGAGATGAACTTAAACCCTAATGTAATTAGAACTTTCATAACGACGCTCTAGGTCTAAATCTTCTAGGCTGAACCCGAATACATAGGTTAATGTATAATATCGAGAGAGTAACATTGCTTATACAATATATTTCAAAAGATGAAATTGCCGTATTTTTCATCTTGACTGATATTGTCAGAATGGGGAATACAAAACAATGTCATAAAAATGTTTGAAAGTCGAATTCCAAAAAATTGACACATTCATCATTGAAAACATAATGCAATGCAACGTCAATCGAGATGAACTTAAACCCTAATGTAATTAGAACTTTCATAACGACGCTCTAGGTCTAAATCTTCTAGGCTGAACCCGAATACATAGGTTAATGTATAATATCGAGAGAGTAACATTGCTTATACAATATATTTCAAAAGATGAAATTGCCGTATTTTTCAACAGGTGAGATTAGATGCAAGTTACCAGCAAATTTCAAAACATAAATAAAAGGATTCAAAACGGGAGAAAACAAGCAATCTTTTTTTCTTTTTAACAAAAGAGAGATCTGCCCTGCACCTACAAATCAAGGAAAACGGCAATCCATCGCAGTTTTGAGCTGTCACTAGAAACCGATACCCAAATTTCAAACAGAGAGAATGACCAATTCAACACGGCACGAAAATAACATAAATAGTATGCAAAATACCGCGTAAATTTGGATGAGCTCAAGTGCCAAATGAATGCACCGATTCCATCGCCGAGCTGCGGGATAATATGCACCATGTCATTCCACGAGCTCGAATGAAATGTGAAGGCTCAGAAGCAAGTCTCAAAAACGAGAAGGCAAAATGCCGGCTTACAGGAGCAAGCTCCAGCATTGAACCAGAAACGAAATCTCGGGTTCAATTCCCCAAAGCGCACAGCACAAATTTCTTCTATTAACCGATAAACAGCATGCAAATTCCAGGAAGTCGGCCAGATCACATTTTAAGGTAAAAGTCAAATTGCGAAGAAAATGACAGATTCAAACAAAGCCAATGCCTTGGTACTTGGTACCAGGCATGAATGAGCAATACGTCCTAAATAGCTAACGAGGTCGCAGGTACCAATCCCTAAAGTACACACTGTATTAAGTAGCATGCTTCATCCACCTACCTGAACGAAAATCCTCCACAAATCTTACAGAATACAATTCTTTTCGTAGCGTAAGAGAGATATAAGCCTGTATTCAACAAATTAATCCAAAAATTTAAATCCACAGTCCGGTGCCATAAAAAATCGAGAAATAACTATCAGATCTGCTCTGTACTAGGCAAAAACTACTAATGAACCAAAATGCAACCCATCTTTTCATTCTCCCACACCTACCACGGACTCTGCAAGTAAATATGTCAACCACAATGTGCTCTTCAGCGGTCAAATTATTTCGTACTCAAGCCATGTTTCAAAAAAGGCATCTAAATACGGCAGCAAGAAACAAAAGCCAAACGAACAATCACCGAATGTAGCTCTAAACTTATCACAACTTACTAACAAAATCTGCACAGACAGCGGGAAACTACACACAGATTCCAATTTCCGCGCAATTCACAATGAAGACTATTAAAAAACTCCAAATTACGCGGCGATGAAATCTAAAGCATGTGAGCTTAAACCATTACTAAAGCGACAAAACAAGATATTACGACAGCCGGAAAACGGTTAAAACAGCGATAGATCCAAAGAAAACTTACAAAGCCTTCTCAAACTTGTAAAACCGCAATTTGTCTGGTTCAGAATTCAACAGCATTCTTCTTGTGTCCAGTTCCGTCTGCCATTTTTACCGGCCACGAGCTAAAGCAGAATACCAGTGGTTTATCGGGATTTTGACCGTGTTAAGTAATTAATGAAAGACGGTGACCCGTCGTCGAATTGACGGTGATTAGGAGACCCGTCGCCTCACTGTTTGGCGTCGTCCATTAATTATTATTATGCGTATGCTCGCTTCTTCTGTTATGAGCTGTCGGTGTGAGTTATTTAGCGGGATTTAACTGCGTCGGTTGCGATTTCAAATAATTTCTCGTAAACTGGATCTGTGGACTGTGGAACATTCCTGTGCATTATTTTATCTTTGGGCCCCATTTTTGCCCTTTGCCGCTTACATGGAAGGCCACTTTCAGTGGCTGGTGAGCCATTGACTGTGCAGTGTAGTGTACTGTACTGTAGGGTTTCTAACCATTTTTTGGGGGTTTGGTGAAGTGTTGGTAAGTGTGTTTGGGAGAAACTTCAAGTTGAAATTTAGCAGATTTCTTTCTGTATTGGTTATTGTTATCTTTAGTTTGTGTGTGGATATTTTGAGTAAAAAATGTTGTTGTTATTCAAAGAGAGGATAAGTTGGTCAATATGGCTAGTTTCTTAGGTATATAAAATGAAAGAAGTAAACATAGGGAGACTCATGTCTTTAAGGAAAATATAGTAGTAATTTAAAAACTTATAAGGTAATTAATTAACTTCGTATTATTTGGTGAATTTTAAATAAAAGAGTTATGTAATGTTATGATAAAGTTTGTATAGTTATTTTATGGATAATGTTGTTATGATATTGTTTCAATTTTTTTAAGTATTTTTGTTTGTTTGTTATTGCTATTAAAGCAACGTTAATTAAGGTGATGATCCTTATCATAGTCATAGACTATCAACAATATATTATCAGCATCTAAACATCACAAAAATAAAGTTTATTTAAAGAGAGGTTTGACAATGTATTTATATATGAATTTCCACTTCATTATATTGGTCTTTTTGACAAGTTATTAAAAACACGTTGACTTGAATAATAATTTCAACTAATTTCTTAATTATGTACAATTTTCATTTCGTTGAGTTGATCTTTTGTCTCAACATTAAATAGAAGTGCAAATTGAGCCATAAATATTGGATCAATGATGCAAATTGCTTGTTGGTGATAGACTCTAATGTTCGCTTGTTCAACTAGCTAAATGTCTCACGATAAGGAAAAAAGCACAAAAGAAAGCACACAGATATAATATTACAATATTAATATAATATGGTTTCGATTATGTTTCTTTTTTTATATAGTACAGTAAGTTTATTAAATATTAAGAGAAACTTTTAGGCATTAGTTTTTTATTCAATATGTGTGTTGCTTGTTCAAGAAAAGTGTTTGACAATTCTGTGATATATGGAACTTCACTTCATTGCATTAGTCTCTTTGGCAACTTATTAAGAACACTTTGAATTGAATAATAATTTCAAACAATTTCTTAATTATGTACAATCTTTATTTCCTCAAATCTAACAATTAAATTGTGCACTTCAACATAATGAAATTTCTTCAAAAATTTGCATTGTTGTTCTCCCAAGATTTCTCATTTATCTTTGTAAAACAAATATATTTCCACCTCTAAATCCCAAAATGTACTTAGTAGTTTCCCTCGACATTAAATGGAAGTGAAAATTGAGCCATAATATTAGGCCAATAATAAAATTTGAGTGTTAGTGATAGACTAAAAGGTTTGCTTGTCCAACAAGCTAAATGCTTTAAGATAAGGAAAAAAAGCAAGGATGAAAACACAAAGATTCAAATGCAACAAATGAAACATTTTACCTTGTTTTTTCCTTTTCTTCTCCAATAAAGGAAAAGCAAAAAAGGAGTGCACCCAATGCTTCACTTTGATGTGCTCTTTGTGATGATGTGTGATGGCACGATGTAGTTGCTTAGTAAACCAACAACAAGATGGTAGAATAGAATGATGATAGGTCAAAAGAACAACATGTTGATATTAAAATAGAATATGTCGAAATGGAATGGGATTGTATAGATTTTTAAGAAGAAAATCAAGAGCCAAGATGCATTGATTAATAGAGGGCTAGAGTTATGGATTGAAGTTGTAGTCATGTGACAAGTGTTGCATGACGTGTAAGAGGTAGGCATGCTCACACATGTGTGAGCAAAGGAGTGGGGATAGGTCAAGAGGTGATATGGAGGCTTAGCATGCCTTCAAGCTAGCATGCTCACACATGAGTGACTAAGGTCTCAATAAGGTTAGCATGCTTAGACACATAGGAGCATAGGATGGTTGAAGTGAAAGTCAAATATGCTTCCAATTGTGCTTGCTTGCACATGTATGAGCAAGGAGTGGGATGTGGTGGCACGCTCACACATGTGGGAGCATGGGAGGAGGGGGGACACATGTCAAATTATGGCAAGTTTAGATCTTAATCCATGTAGATGGATTTAATGGCTACACTTAAATGGAAAAGGATCAATGATGGTGTGATTTAAATATCAGGGAACAATAATAAATATTAATTAGCCTAAATCAATTAATTAATTTTACTTAATTGATTTATTTGAGAATTTGGAGACTAAGGTTATTTAATTAAACTGGATTAAATAATTAATCTTAGGGAATAATTAATTAATGATGAACGGCGAAGGCAATTATTTAAATAATAACATGAGTGATTGCCTATAGCGTCTATATAGGGGGAGCACGAGTTCGCATCTCGATCAACACTCGACTCTCCACAAAGGATATCCCAGCTCAGGACGATTTAGAGTACCCCATCCCCCTGTATAGGTAGGAAGAATGACAATGGAGATAGGAAGAATGACTATATGGGCACCCCAACTAGATGTATGTATAGGGCTCTACCCCTAAGGTAGATAGGGCCTCTCAAAGGCCCCCCTACTTTAGTAGATTAGTTGAGGGGGGCACTCGAGCCGACATGGCATTTATGCTTTGTTCGGGAAGGGCATTTATGCTTTGTTCGGGAAGGGCATTTATGATTCCCTATATATTCTATATGGCCCAGAAGATTGTATATTGTATTGTATATAGCCCAAGCAAACACCCTCTATTCTATCTGGGAAATGTGACGCCCTTATATCTCTATATATACATGGCGACCCTATTAACTTATTTAATTAATTTACGAGAAAAATAAGTATGGTAAATTGGTGGTAAATTTTGAACGGTTACAATGCTCTTTCTATGATTCAAATAAAACAATAAAACAATTGTTTTGGTTTGCATTTCTGTTAAAAATAATGTTTTGTTATTTTTAGAGATCTTCTTACTTATTTGGTCATCATTTGAGCTAGAAAGATTGACTATTTGGAATGGATTTGAAATATAATATAGTTGTTAACTCAATTAAATGTGTTATCCTCTTGCATTTATGAATAATAGATGTTCAAAGGTTTTTGTTTTTTGGTTCTTCCATTCATATAGGAATTATAATTTCAAGCCTCTACTCTAACATTTTTATGTTTATTGTGTCACTATTTTCCCAATCTCAATTAATCCTAACGACAAATAAAGAGATCACCTACTAGGTGGAGAAAATCAAATTGCAAATCAACAAACTGAAAATGAATTAATGATTTGAAAATAAAGCAATCTTGTCATGGTAAGCACAAAGGCTCCTAAGTTAGATATGCTTTGTACTTACAAATGGTACAATTATTATATTCAATAAGTTGTTAAGTAGAGTATTTTTTAAATAGTCTACCATACATATAATCGTAAACTTGAAGTTAATAATTTTATATCTACTATCCATATTTAATTATAATATTATTTATTTACTTACATAATCACTCTCGAAAATTCAATTTTCACGATCCTAATTACTTATTATTATTATTATTTAATAGAAAAATAATACATAATTAAAAAAATCACAAAATACTCAAATTTCAAAGTACCTAGCCAAGTCCATTATAGAATAGGTCATCACTCGCATAATGAATTCTACTCCCTACTCTAATTCCAATAATAGTAATAATAATATGATAAGATTTTTTTGTGAAAATTTATGTATGTCCCTATCAAAACCGGCCACCTTCACACAGCTAATAATATTTCAGACAGCTAATAATATTAAACAATAATTAGTCTAGTAAATTGAATATAATAAGCTTTTCTAAAATTTATAGTTTGAAGGGCATGAATAAATCTTCGCTCGAGTACCACCAATACTTTTTAATTCCCGAATTTATTTAGCCAACGTCCATGTGCTTTGATTTGACATGAAAAGGAAGCCTCCAAAAAGTAACTTGTTTTTTTAATACTAAATAACTCAAGTTGAATATTTTTATTAATTTATATCTAAAATGGTTTGGTTTTTTTCATGTTTCTCCTTGTCACTGTTTTTCCAAGATGTTTTTCATGTTCCTCCTTTGTAAAATGGTTGTGAATTTTTTATTCGCATAAAACATATATTTCAAATGTATGTGACTTTTTTGTGTTCGAAAATGTTATTATTAATGAGTGGCTTCCTCTTAACCACTTTAATTAGTATATTAGTGTAAATGTGAACAATCTTTTCTTAAGGTGATTTGGGATAGATTAATCATAATTTAATTTAGTAGATGAAATATATGTATATTATGGGTTATCATATTGTAAAATAATAAATGTTTTTGATATATAAAGTAGCAAAATAAGGGTGCAAATTTATATTAAAATTGTGTCAAGGTAATTCAACAATAATCATTGATAGCATATTAACAACGTAAAATAGACTTAAATAGTAAATATATAAAAAATAGTCTTAAAGACATACGCTGAAGTATATAGCCAACATAAACATAGACCATAGAGATCTAAACAAAAAACACTAGACATCCAACAACAAGGGATTAGCCAAAGAGTTGGCCCCAATCTTCAATAAGGATCTGAAACAATGAATGTTAAATATAGAAAGTAAATGTTATAAATTATGGTATTCAATTTTGTGATTGAAAGGAGATAATCTCTTTGTTAAAGATTTTGGAATTTGTAATATTGCAAGATTAGGAAAGGATGTTGACAATTCTCAACTCATCTTAAAATTATAATGCATTATTCATGTTATGCAAGTTTAAGTTCATAGATATGGGATACATCCATGGTCGTGGAAATATCATGTGCCTACATGGAAATGACCTAGCGATTTAAATAACTATGCTTTTGCTTCACCTAATTTGCCTTCACTTCTTCTACCTTTCTTGATATATGAAGAATGATAGTATTTAGAAACACATTGGAAGGGTTGTCGACGTGTCATGAGAGGACACATTATCCTAGGTTAGTAAAATGGGTGAATGATTAAGGACATCTCTCTCTCTTCATGTATATGCTTCTAGGATAATCATGTGGATCTGGATTCCTTTTATTGCACTACTTTAAATGATTTTTTCCTTAAATGTGAACGATATGTCTTAGAATGTTTGGCAAAGAGAGGATGAGATCCAGGATGTGTAAATTATGAATGCATTGAATGCCTTTAAATACATGAGCATAGCAATAAAACATATTACTTTGTGTTTAGTCAACCTTGGTAGGAAATTATCAACAAGATTCAGCCAAAATTTTAATTTGAGAGGTTCAAGTTTTTTATCATGAGTTTGACTACATGACTACACAAATGACCTAGAACATAGAAATAGTCATATCAAGGTGGCTAACAAGTACCTAGGGATGTGCACATAGGTAGATGTGGTTAATGTACAATAAGATAAATATATCAAGATATTTACATATGGATGAGATAAGGGATAAGAGGATTAAAATATTTGCGAGTGAACGAGTAAATTGCATGACAGGATGGACCCAATTCTATAGAAAATTGTGTCATTTGTCAATATGTAAATGTACTAAGACATGAAAAATTCACAATTGCATTTTCATCTAATGTAAATCCTAGAATGATTGTGTATCCCAAATTAAGTATCAAACTCAAACATGTTTTTAAAGTAAATATTTAGACATTAAAAGATATAAAAGTGGCCTATCTTAAATTAATGGGCCTTGCCAGATGTCATAGTAAATTTTATCATATACTCTATCAAAACATGCAAAATAAAGGAAAAATATGCAATGGGTAGCTTATGTAACGCAAGTATGAACAAACGCAAACTAAATCTCATTGTCGACAATTATAAGTGGGAGAGGAAATTCTAATTAGACAAAAAGTAGCAATAATTTACCTTGAATGACAATTGATGGGTGATAGGGCACATGGAGTTGAAGGAATGTCATATACTAAAAATAAGTCTTAATAGGAACCTACAATTATCTGTAAAACTTAGCATGAGATTGTTATTGACAAAAATCACTCCTTACAATTAGTTGCATCCATAAGATATAAATAATTATAGTAGTGGGTGGGGGAAAATGCATGAAAAATAAATATGTGTTGAGCATGTAAGCATGTAATCACATGTAAATCAATAACTATAAATAAATAGATTGTGTTATAAGCATGAAAGTTTCTTAGGTGATAATGATGATAAGCTCATGGATTGGAGATGATATGAAAGAGTAATGATGTTGCCTCATCATGGGAAAATAGAAGATGATGGTGTGCACCCTAGTGACCAAGAACACTAGTATAAGTGCACGAGGCACTAGAATAGAATGTACCTTAATCATGCAACATGAGCACACTATGTTATAGGTAGGTGAGAGGTTTCTGGTGGTAATGAAAGTGTTAATACATGTCATAATATGTAACCTTATAATGTGAGGAAGGTTTATAGTATCCCCAATATAACCCTTACAGTATGATTAGATCATGCAAGTGCATAATGTGATAGGGAAGGCATAACTCCTAATGCCCCTAATGTGGTAAAGTAGCTTCTTAGGACATGAAAAAGGTCACATGAATGCAATAATGTAATGTTTGTAAGAACGTGCATGTCAATATAAATGCTTCAACATGAGAAAGATAATGTTATGAGGCATGAATAAGGATCCTTGAAGCCCCTGGTGTAAATTATGGTAATAAAGAGCATATTGTATAGGGAAAAGGTATGATGCCCCTAAATATAAGGATGTACCATTTTAAGCATACTATGTGAAGGGGAAGACATGATGTCCCTTGATGTAAAGATGTGGTAAGAAGAAGCACAATGTGTAAGGGTGAAGTCATGATGCCTTTGAGTGTGAATGTAAATCAGTGTCACAAATAAATGTGATCAGTCGTGTATCTCATAGATCAAAATATTTTTTAGCATTAAAAAAAGGAAATAATAAATAATCCCAAGTGTAAGTTGTGTCATTGTGAATAATATCTTTTTATTTACACTTCAAACCTTGATAACAATCAATAATTTAGAGCTCTAAGTGTCACTTGCTCGTGACATTATAATGATCCAAAGGTATATTGTTTTGATGAGGGGTGATCATGTTTGGGGCTAGATTGAGTGTGGTGAAACTATGGACTTCATGATGTCATCTTTTAACCCTAATTTTTAAATTTTTAGGAAAATTATTTAGAATTGTTTGAATTGTAAAATGCTATATTTTATAGTTTTCTTGGTGATAGTGGACTCGACCCATTAGGCACTGATTTTATTTATGAAGTTTTCTTTGAGTGGCAAGCTTGACCCAAACCACCTATAGTGAGTTAGACTAATATTTTTGTTATCTTTTATTTGGTTTTTGGTTTTAGATGTCTTATAATAATGTTCATGTTTATGTGTATAGTCTTAGCTCCACATTCACAAGCATCCATGGAATCTACAAGTAGTGATTTTATGTAATTTGCAACTCATCAATGAGGCCATGGGCCTTAAAGATATGGTTAAATTACCCCCTCTTCATTTTTATACTTGAATGTTCATAGCTATTACCAAGAAGTAGGATTCGTATATCATAACCCTTTGCTTGACCATAAATGTAATGACAATAACCATGGAGTATAGATGGAGGATCTTATACTAGATAGGCGAAGCCAAGTGGTGGTTTGTAACACCACTTAATAACAAGATTATGAGTTGAATCAATGGTACACATGTCACATGAGCTATTGTGATGGTGGTGATACAATTATTGAGATCATATAAGGTAACACATATCAATAAGGCAAATGGATTATATTGATTGTTAGCCTCTTTATCTTACCAAATGGTCAACGATCATTAATTGTTTATGTCTTGATAAACTAACCTTATCCCCCCTTTGTTGATAATTAATTTGAAAAGTCTTAAATGGGTCCCCTAAGTGTCAAAAGGTGCAAGGACCCATAAAAGGTTTAAGTGTGTTCTCTCTTCGGCGTTTCTCTTGGTATTTCATGTGTTTTTAAAGTTTTGGACTTTTGGGGTTATTCATACCTATATACCTTCCCTATTGATCTTGATAACCCACTTAAGTCCTTGCTAAATTTTGTCTATGTGTTGTTTTATCAAAGTATCAAAGCTAATTGACAAGACTGAAGAATGCACTAGACTTGGAAAGGAAGTGTCATGTTGAAGGAAGTATTGAAGGGTGCAAAAGAGAAATTGACAAAGGATTGAAGCTTAAAGGTGGTAGTGAAGTACATGATGTGATGTTGAGTGATAAGAAACAAAACAAAAACAAAGTTAGACTTGGCTTTGATAAAGGTAAAAAAATTAAAGCTCCAAGGAAAGAAGATAAAGGAAAGGAAATGGTCAAGGATGAATTGATGAATAATAATGATGTTCAACAAGGTTTCAATCAGGTTTGAAATAAGAAGAATTTCAAGAAGACTCCTCCTGTTCAAACCAGGTATCCATCAACCTTCAATGGTAATTTATTTCATGCAATAAGTTTGGACATAGAGCTATGGAATATAGAAGTTAGATCGGACCTCAGTCATTTAATGGTTAATGTTACAATTACAATAAATTTGAACATAAGGCAAATGAATGCAGATGTGGGATGAATTAGAATGGATATGGAAATACCAATTATGGCAAAAATGCTCAAATTTTCAATGGATGTTGCTATTCTTGCAACTTGAATGGGCACAAGGTTGTTGTGTGCATATCTAATTTCAGAAGGAATAGAAATATAAATGGAAATGGTTCATAGCAAGGTCCGATAGGCTAAAACTGTAACAAATTTGGACATATTGCTAAATTCTAAAAGGAAGAAATGGGAAGAGTGGTCCAAAAAAGAAGATCGATGTTAATGAGGAAAATGAGAAGATGCAAAATACGTGGATAACAAAATCTAATGGAAATGTGGAGGAAAAGATAGAGGATGGGTCCGCACCTACTATTGTTGTTGATTCCTTTTCCAAAAACTAAGCAGATATGCATTGTTTGAGGGGGAGAACAGAATGCAGATCTTATATGCCCCCTTGCAATTGGTTGTTGAGTTTCTCCCAGCATGGCAAAGGTTAGAAGTGTATTTTTGGTGGTTACCAAATGGTTTCATTGGTCTGGAGCATTGTTTGTAAAAGCCGACAAAATTGAGTATCAACTTTATCAGTAAAATGTGTGTAAATCAGTGAAACCTTAAGTCGATAGGTATAATGAATATGTATTGCCTTTTTGAGTTCATTATGATCACTTATGAGTTTGAGGGGCCTTTTGGTGCAAAATTTGATCAACTCAAGTTGCATACAAATAAAGGTATTTCTTGTAATTTGCTTTTTAATGGCAAATTCTAGAATTGTTATTATTATGGATGAACCACAACCTATTTTCAAGATGTGTCCATTCAAAACCGTGAAAAAAGATCTTGTCGACACTTTCTCTCTTGTTCCCACCAATATCATTCATAGAGAGAATATTTATTGTTACATTCATGTTCCTTTGGATGGATATGAGCATAGCAAGATCAATAATTTCAAGAGAACCCATCTTGTTGATAATATATAGAGGCTCGAATCCAAATTTGCCAGTCTGGGGCATATGATGTTTGATACATGGAACATATTTCTTCTATTTCTTGAAGAAGTGGTAAGGGTTGTGCTGAGTAGAATTCATGAAGATTCCATATGGTTTAGCCGTACTTAATTATGAAAGAAGCCCTGAGTGATGTAACTGGTCTATGGTCCACTGAAGAGGTTTTGATTATGAAAATAACAAAGAATGAAGTTGTCACAAGGTTGACTAGGGTAATATATGACAAAAGAGCCCTTCGGATTGGCAACATTATCACACTTGATGTAAGGTATGCAACAATGGGCATCTTCATGCAAAGGTTACTTCGGAAATAGGGAGGGATTCTCCTCCTTTGGGGTTGTGTATGTCACTCATCAAATGGTAAAGGAGAACAAAAATTACGGTTTATGTGAACTCTTGAGACTTCAATTGCTGCAGAATCTTCAAGGACCAAGGAAGAAATGTACCCTTTCTACTATGGATATCTTATTGTTTGCTTGATATTTTATTTCTTAAATGCACCGCCTGGTAAGAATAATATTGTATGGAGAAAAGATATAACTATTGGTGCTTAGATAAAATACTATTTCGATAATATGAAGGATAGTGATGCAGCTTCTTGTAAGTTTTTCAAGGATCTCTGGAAGAGATGGTCATTAGAAATAGAGTTCCACCAAAGATTTTAGAACTGTACAGAAGTGAGATTACTTTTATGGTTGATAAGGAGAATAGTTTCATAGAAGTAGTAAAGCCTCAGACTTCATGGGTTTCTAAAATTCCCTATGAAGTCTCTAAACACGAATGCATGGCACTTGCAGAAACTCTTCTCAAGTTGCCCAAGGATCTAAGTGAAGAGAGGTTTGGGACTTTTGATGAGATAATGGGTATATGTGCAAATGTTGGAGAAACGGATCTAGAAGGAGATTCAGAAGGACATATTTCAACTGTCAAGAGAACTAGGAGGTTATCTACTACATTTGCAGAGGCTTCTTCCTCTTACAAGATGGTGAAATCTGAATGAGTGCCTTCTGTTAGAAAGAAAAGAGCAAAAACTATAATTATGGAAAGTGAAAAAGATGAATCAAAGAAAGTTGATGAACAAAAGGAAGTTGTATAAGAAGGAAATATGTCTTCCCCTACATCTTCTAGGGGAGATCCTCTTGAGGTACACAAAGTATTGAATATGATTGAGCACCCTAATGGACTTAAAGCTATAGGTCATTTGTGCCTCATGGTACCAACCTATGGTCAAGTGATCATTGAACATGCATTTGTTAATGCTTATCTAATCTGGAACAAATTGGTCCCTAATAATGTTATTGATCTACTTCTAGAATTCTTGGTAGAAATTATAACTGATCATAAGGATTCAAAGCATATTGGATGTTGAGATATAGAGAAGAGTGAGGAAAATGAACTTACTATGGAAGATGAGACAATGAAGAATATGCATATTAAGATGACTAGGAAATGTGCAAAGGCATGTCACATAGTAAAAGCCTACTTGAAGAATCTCAGGACATGTATTGAAGATTTTGTTTGGTTGTATTATTATTGTTTAATATGGCCTGATGCCATCAAGATTTCCAAGGAACAATTGCCTCAACTAAGTTACAAATTATTGACTTAGCCATTTCATTTCATGTTAACAAGGATGGTGATGGTGCTGGCAGAACCAAGATATGTCATCTTCATTCACATCTATCCATATTGCAAGAGTAGAGAGATAAATACAAGAGATAGTCTTGTTCTATTAAAGATGTAGTTAAGTTACAAATTTCTTCTCTTATCAAGTTCTTGGAGGTTGCTGAAAAGGTAGAGCAGAAAGCAAAGAATTTGAACACCTTTGATAGTGCACTAGAATTGTATCTTCAATGTGAATGTCAAATTTGAATCATCTCCTCTACAATATGTTCATGGGGTTCATCCCTTGCGGATCTTAAGGGACGGTACAAGACATGGTAACATTTTCGGGGGGAATGATCAATTTTTTGGTAAGTAATACAACAAAAGGATGAAGATATATTGACTAAACATATTGACTAATTTTTTATTGTTTTTTAGTTTTGAGGAACTGTTGTTGATGGAGGGAGCTTATAGGTAAGTATAGATAATAAGAAGATAAGAGTTACCCTTTGTCCTTGATGTCAAAGGGGGATAAGTGTTTTGAGAGAAGTATTTTATATATGCATGAGTGTTGTGATCAATGATAAAGAGGGAGATTATTGCAAATACAAGTTTGTGTTGTCATCGATGTCAAACTTGTTGGTTTAGATGTGCTATGGTACTTATAATGCATATTTTTCTTTTCTTTTTTGCAGATATCTTAGGTGTGGGCTGGGAAAGAGTGGCAGTCATGAAAATTTAATAGGGTTTTGTTTCTTTTCAATGTGCAGGGTTTATATGTTTTTTGTTTTGTTTTCTTTTACAGGGAGGGGTTTGAAATCCTCACCCCTCCCCCCCCACCTTTTCGGCCATGCCATGAGGACTTGCGACCCCATGGAGGTCGCATCCCCTTGGGGTCACAACCCATGGCTCCAAAAAAATTATTTTAAAAAAAAAATATATATATATATATATATATATATATATATATATATATATATATATATATGAATATATATTTATATTATTATATACACACACACACATCAAAATGATTGTTTCTTTCTTTTACTTGCAAAGGATAAACATACATACATACATGCATATATATATATATTTACCTATGAGTTTGACAGGTATAAACATCCATATGCATATAAATATAACTTTATATTCAACCAATTTTTTTTAAATCTAATAATAAAAACCAATGAATAAAATATAACTAAATATACTAAATTTAATGAAAACATAACTAAATATACTACCAATGGGCAGAAGTGAATAAAAATGACTAAATATACTACCAATTAATGACAATTAACTACCAATTTACAATAATTAATAATTACAATGAATAAATAAATGACTACCATGACTAAATAAATGACTACCATGACTAAATAAATGACTACCATGACTAAATAAATGACCAATTAACAACAATCAATGACCAAAAAATGACTAAATATACTACCAAATTGATCAATCAAAACAACTAATAAATGACTAAAAATGGTTTAATCATAAATTTGGTCGCATTATAAATGATCGACAATAAACTACTACTAGTCACGTGACCAAGTTTGGTCATTTATAGGCAATTTTTAGTAGTTTATTTAGTCATTTATGTTTTTTTTTCTACTAGTGTGTACAATGCTATAGATTGGTGAAAGGTGAACTGTAATTGTGTGCTCTCTCAGTTGTCATACAAGTGTGTGAACTCTAGAATACATTGTGATGAGCCTATAAATTGACCATATTATCCCATGATTTATGCCACTTTACCTCATGATTATAATGTCATTCCAAGTCATTTCTAAACATTACCTTGGTTTCATGAATCATTATCTAGGATTAATGGTGTTTGATTATCATTTGCATATTTAGCCAGTTGATGTTAAACGATGGTTATCTATTTTAATGAATGGTTATTATTAAATGTAAAATATTTTTCAAGGATTAATATGTTGTTTGTGAGAGGTTTGAGTCATTCATGCATCTAGAAAGAAGAAGGAACTTGTTGGTAATTGACAGATGTAGTTGTTGATTGGAAGTGCAAAAAAAGTCAAAAAACCAGTCTCAGTAAAATGATAATATCTCCTTCATTTCTTAACAAAATTTAGATCCTCAAAATGATTTGAAAATATTAAAATGAGATCTAAAATCATCTTAAAATGTGCGAGTTGATTCACAATAGTTAAGGAGCAACATTCACCATAAGTTGATTGAGACAAACTATCAAATTTTCAGGCAGCAATCAAGGAATGAGTTCTAATTCAATTTGGATTCTTTCACCTATTGCTTATCTTCTAAAATTGGAATTTATTGTAGATAAGGAATAAAGGAGAAACTTTTGGAAATAATAAACCATGTCTCGATAATAATTTTGACATGATTTTCCCTGTAACAGGTAAAGATATTGTAAAGAGTTTGATTTGGATTGTGATACCATTAACTCTTATTAGTTTGGTCTTTATTATTAGCTTGTGTAATGTGGGGAAATATGATTCACTAGCTTAATGCAATGAAACTATGAAACTAGGCCTATTTCCACCTCCTATTACATTAGAAAGGAGAATGATCCACTAGGCTTGAGATGACTATTTTTTTTATCGATAATATGTATGTTTATTATATTATAAAAATAAAGTAGTATAGTATCAACAAAGGTTTTTAAACATCAAACCACCCATAAACCACCTACTAAAACCACCAAACCACCCAACAAAAACTAGAAGTCAATCCCACCAACCAGTAACCCACCAAACCATCATCCCACACCCAAATTATAGTTAAGTGATCTCAAAACGACACTCATTACAACATTGTCATACAAAAAATAACTGGAAATTCGAATTTCATACAACATTACTGAAAAAACCATAAAAAATTGAAGTTTCCAATACTAAATAACCAAGACCTTGGACGAAGCAAACAAAAAAAGAAAAAATAGAGGTACTCGGGGCCACAACCAAGTCATTCTCATTTCACCTCCTCCTCTTGCACAACTACAATGCTTATCTCATCACCCATCCCGCCTCCTCCTTTGTTCGGGAGAATTGACAAAGGCATGTTAGTCTTTGCCAATTTTGTAGATAAGCATCTGGTCTTTGGCCGCAACCTCCTTCCATGCACTTCCTCGTCCCCTGCTTTTGTGTGTGCCTGTCTGATGATCTCCTCTAGCTCCATAATTTGGACATACATCTTTAGAGCCTCTCATCCCCGTTTTGCCATTTCTTGAAATCGAGCCTTCACTTCTTCTCTCTGTCGAAGAAAAGGAATATGCATATGTCTACCCCTAAGTTCAACAAGGTGCTCTGAGATTCCTTCCAACATATCAAACCCCCGACCCGACATCACCCACTCCAACAAAGACTCCATATTCTCTAGGTATTCATGCAACACTATTGCCTGCATTACTCTCTAAACCTCTACGCATGAGGATTCCAATTTGAGCCCCACGCCATTATAAGAGAATATATGTCTGCCCTTGTTTTATACCTATGGCCAATTACCACCACCTCTTCTCCTAACACCAACTGCACAACCTTAAGAAATAATGGCTCCTACAACCTGAACTTGATCTTCAATCATCTCTCTGGAATCAACCCCCAGAATGCCAACATCATTTTGTTAGTTTTCAGTGTGAAATTGGCCTCCATTACTCTTGCCAACTATGAAACCGCCTTTCTCTGTCAATAAACCACTCTCTCAATCCCAAGAAAACTCCCACCATCTGCATTGAATGGGCATTCATTCTCATTATTTCTATTAATGAGTCTATCTCCACCTCTGTCGTCACTGTAGAGTTCATCGACATTAATTACCAGTGTCAGCCAAGCTAACCTAGGCTCGCGGGCAGAGAATGAAACATGCTCTCGCACACTTCAATTTGCTTAGTGGTACTATATGGTATAAGACATTTTAAACATGCCATTATGTTATGGCATCATCTTTATCCCACCACCTCAGCACTCCTTTGTCTAGTTCACATGCCACATTTGATAAGGCATCCGCTAAAGCATTTCCACCCCTCATAATTTGAGATATCCAGAAATCTTGAAAATTGTTCAATTTCGAACAAATCAGAGATATGAATTTATTCAAACACCAACACGGGATTACTCCTTTCATAATTGCATTCACCACAACCTTAGAATCTCCTTCCAAGTGCATCTTCGGGGTTTTCATATTAACGACCAATTCAACTGCTAATAATGCAGGTTGCACCTCTGCATCATTATTAGTCTCGTCTTGTAGTCTCTTATCTCCCTTAAAGAGGATCACCCCATTTTCATCATGAGCAACACATTCCGCCTCAGAAAATACATGGGCTACCCCTAGAAGCCCCATCAAAATTTATTTTAATCCACCCCTGAATCGGCTTAGACCACAACTCCTCCTGCCGATGCTCCCCACACGAAGGATGAACCCTTGAAAACCCATGAACGGGTATGAGATGGCTAATTAGATCAAGGGTTATCTCTACAAAAAGAAATGAAATGAAAAGGAAATCAACCCTCAACAATGGCTTCCATGGAGGAGGCTAGGGTTATAATTTTCACGACCGCCACTCTTTCCCAATTCACACCTGAGGTATCTACAAAAAAAAAAACAAGGAAAAGATGCATTAGATAAAGGGTTATCTCTACGAAAACAAGAGGGAAAGAAAAGAAAAGAAAATCAACCTACAACAATGGCTTCCATAGATGAGGCTAGGGTTAGAGAACTTGAGCAAATGTGAAAATGAGAAAATAGAGTTAGAAATTATTTTTATTTCCATCATAATAGAAGTTAGGTTTTTCCACTGAGCCCTAAGATCCAATGACAGAGATTAAAACAATCTAATGGATGAGATTCATGTAAGGAAGTTAAGTAGTGGAAACAACTTCCTACACTAACCTTGAGAGGAGGGTAATGCAAAACTTTTTCAGATCATTACAACAGTTACAGAAAATAGAAATAGATATAATAGCAATCATACCACAACACAGTGATTTACGTGGGGAAAACCCTTTCGGGAGAAAAACCCCACCCTCCAAAAGCAGCTCAATATTTTATTCAGCAATCAAAAACAGATTACAACATACTTGTAGAGCAAGCTCTTCGCATGAGTACCACTAATCAGAGATTCAGAGGCAACTCAATAGCCATAGGACTCTTACACACAACCTCTATCTCACACACCTCATAAATAGGAGATACAATACAAGAAACCATCAAACGGTATTACAAAACCATGGGCTAAAACCACCCAATAAGGTGTAGCCGACCTTATCTCCCTTCTATGACATGTTAAAGCATACATCAACACATGTTGCTCCCTTTTACAGCTCATTTATGTATCCGATACAAATTATTTTTCCTATTTCAGGAGTACAAACTTTCGGAAGCCATAACTTGAGAACCAGGTGTTCGATTGACGAACCGTTTGAAGCGCCGGAAAGCTCGCGAAGTGCTCTATCACCTCGTAACCTGCTTCGCCGGTTACGGCCACTTTTCAGGGCATTTTGGAGCCTCTAAAGTCCCCAAAATTAAGTTTAAATATTTTATTGCACCCCTCCAAGATGAAAACTTTAATATCTTCAAAACTAGCTGTGACCTTGCGACGAAACTTTACCGGAATGCTTATCTAGCCAACCAGAAGCTTCAGGGAGAATTTCGCACCATTTCGTGCTCAAATGAAAACTTACTATAAATAGTAACCTCGCATAAATGCAAGGTTGAGACACCATTTTTCCCAACAAATCTCCCACTTGTCGAACACCTTGCAGGAGCGGAAGGGAATGACAACACAATGAATCAATTGCTAGGGGACATAAGGCCCATAGACTTTGAACACCATATGAACTTCTCTGTGCTCACAACCTTAGTTAAAGCATCTGCAACATTCATCAAAGTTTCCACTTTAACCAGCTTCACCCTTCCATCTTCGACCATATCTCTAACAAAATGATACTGAACATCAATATGTTTGGTCCAGGCATGAAATGTCGGGTTCTTAGCTAGGCTAATTGCACTCTGACTGTCACAGTAAACTGTCACTGTACCTTGTTTTATTCCAATATCTGAACACAGTCTCTTAAGCCAAATGGCCTCTTTACAAGCATGAGTAGCTGCCATATACTCTGCTTCAGTAGTGGATAAAGCAACCACAGCCTGTCGCTTACTCATCCAACTAATTGCACCACCAAACAAAGTAAACACATAAGCACTGGTGGATCTTCTGCTATCAATATCACCTGCCCAATCTGAATCCACATAACCATGGATATCAAGGGAAGTCATGTCTCCAACTGAATTACCATGATAACACAAAGAATACTCTGAAGTACCCTTCAAATATCTGAAGACTCTTTTGACTGCATCCCAATGAACTCTACCAGGATTAGACATATATCTAGAAAGTACTCCCACTGCTTGGGCAATGTCTGGTCTAGTACAGACCATAGCATACATCAAGCTTCCGACCGCACTCTGGTAAGGCACTCTGCTCATGTCTTCCATCTCCAATGGGGATGTAGGACAATCTAAAATAGATAGTTTCGTTCCAACTGTAAAAGGAACAGTCAATGGTCTACAATTCTGCATGTTGAACCTCTGTAACATTGAATTCACATACTTACTCTGGCCTAGCCATAGCTTTTTGTTCATCCTATCTCTTCTAATTTCCATCCCAAGAATGTGTTTTGCTGCACCAAGATCTTTCATTTCAAATTTAGCAGCGAGCTGAGACTTCAGTTCTGAAATCATACCTTTCCCTTTACCAATGAATAACATATCATCAACATACAATGCAATGAATAAGAAATGATCACCATAAGATTTATAATAAACACAGTGATCTGATTTAGAACGTTCAAATCCCAAACTCAACACATATGTATCAAATTTCTGGTACCACATCCTAGGACTTTGTTTGAGGCCATACAAAGATTTCTTCAATTTACAGACCAAATTACTTTTGCCTTTCACCACATAGTGCTCTGGCTGTGTCATATAAATATCTTCCTCCAAATCACCATGAAGGAAAGCAGTTTTCACATCCATTTGCTCAACTTCTAAATCATAAGCAGTAGCAATAGAAAGCAAAAATCTAATGGACGTCATTTTTGCAACAGGAGAAAATATCTCACCGTAATCAACACCCTCAACCTGAGAGTAGCCTTTTGCAACCAACCTTGCTTTATACTTCTCAATGCTTCCATCTGAACCAATCTTTTTCTTGAACACCCATTTACAACCAACAGGTTTTCGTCCTTCAGGCAATGGTACAAGATCCCATGTATCATTCTTTTTCAAAGCTACCATTTCTTCCTCCATAGCAATCTTCCAGGATTCTGCATCATTCATACCTAATGCCTCTTCTACAGATTTCGGTTCATCCACACTAGTATTCAGAGCAAAAATACATCTCCAATCATCAGGTGAATACCTTTCAGGTGGTTGTCTATGTCTTGTAGACCTTCGAACAAGCTGAGTTGGAGGTTCTTCCTCCTCTTCTGAAGATTCAGAGCTAGACGAGCTCTCCTCAAATTCTTGCCTATCTAGGGGTCTCGATTCAACTCTTTCAGGTGTAGAAGGAAGTTGAATCACATCCTCTTTTTTAGTCTGTTTTGGCTGCAATGTAACAGAAGGAGACTTAATTTCTCTAAAAATAACACTTCTACTATGAATTACCTTTTGTGCAACAGGGTCCCAAAGCTTGTATCCTTTCACAGCCTTGTTCTCCAACTTTGTTCGCTTCTCCTTTGGCACATGTACATATGCCTCGCAACCAAAAACTCTAAGATGTCTCAATGAAGGCTTGTGACCTGACCATGCTTCCATAGGCATTTTATCAACAAGAGCTGATGTAGGAGACCTGTTAATCAGATAGCAAGCAGTGGCAACAGCTTCAGCCCAAAACTTTTGTTCGAGACCAGCACCACTCAACATACTCCTAGCCTTCTCCATCAGTGTCCTGTTCATTCTTTCTGCAACTCCATTCTGCTGTGGAGAATACGGAGTTGTCTTCTGCCTGTTAATTCCACAGTCTTTACAGAATCTATCAAAATCATTAGAGCAAAACTCACCGCCATTATCAGTTCTCAAACATTTTATTTTCTTTCCAATCTGCAACTCAACCATTGCTTTAAATTCTTTAAAACGACTAAAAACTTCAGATTTACTCTTTAGAAAATATACCCATGTCCTTCTACTAAAATAATCAATAAACGAAACATAATATGTGGATTTTCCAATCGAAGAGACATCTACTGGACCAAACACATCAGAATGGATAAGATCCAAAACACCACAAGTTTTATGAGAACTCGAGTAAAACTGAACGCGGTTTTGTTTTCCATAAATGCAATGCTCACAGAAATCAAAGTCAAGATTACAATCATTCAAACCTTCAACAAGGTTTTTATTTTTCAAGGTCCTTAGACCCTTTTCTCCAATGTGGCCAAGTCTCTGGTGCCATAACATAGTCTTCTCTGCAGGTAACTTTGCTTCAGACGAAAGAGCACCCTTAGGTACCCAAAAACCATTTCCATCTGCTGAAGGTGAAACCTTCAAATCTTCTAGTGAAGTATCCACAGATTTACTTTTTACAGAAGTGCTATTACACTCAACAGTGTATGCTTCAAGCTTATACAAAGTGCCAAACCTGACACCTCTAGCAACTACCATAGCACCCTTAATCATCTTACATCCTGTTTCAGAAAAGACTACCTGCACACCTGCATCTATTAGTTTGCTCACAGATAACAGGTTTCGTTTTAATTCAGGGATATGCAGCACACCATTAATCCTTTTTATTCTACCATCAGAAAACCTGATTCTAACTTTACCTTGACCAACAATGTCTAGAGGTGAATCATCACCCAAGTACACCTTACCTCCATTAAATCCTTCATATTCAGAAAACCAATTTCTATTGGAAGTCATATGAAAAGATGCACCCGAGTCAATTAGCCAGGCATCATTACCTGCATGAGTCGCCAAAGCCGCAATAAATGCATCGCCATCTTCCTTGTCGGACTCAGAATTAGAATCGAACTTTTTCTTTTTCTTCTTCTTTTCTTCTTTGCAGTCCTTACGGATGTGACCCGGTTTACCACAATTCCAGCAAATGACTTTGGACTTTCCAGGAGATTTTGATCTCCCTTTGGATTTGGACTTGCCACGCTTCTCATTCTTCTTGCCTTTCTCCTTAGGTCTTCCACGAACGATTAGGGCTTCTTTTGAACTAATGGATACCTTCCTTCGCATCTCTTCACCGAGTAGGGCACCCACCACGTCTTCAGATTTCAAAACAACAGAAGTACTACCGATAGCCATAACAAGAGAATCCCACGAATCAGGCAAAGAGCAAAGCAAGATCTGACATTTCTCCTCCTCGTCCATCTTAACACCGACAGATACTAATTGAGCCACCAACATATTGAATGCTTCCAGGTGGTCTGCAATTCATCCACCCTCTTCCATCTTCAAGGAATACAATTTCTTTCTTAAGAAAATTTGATTTAATAAAGATTTCACTTGATACATCTCACCAAGCTTAGTCCATAGCTTCTTTGCAGAGTTTTCTTCATGGACATTGATTAGAACAGAGTCTGCCAGGCACAGCCTGATTAGACCCTTGGCTTTTTGGTCCATAACATCATACTGAGCTGCCACAGTAGGATCTGAGGGCCTTTGGACATTCGCATCAACAACATCCCAAAGATCTCGATCTATTAGCAGATCTTCCATCTTCAGCTTCCACATCTCAAAATTACTTCCATTTAATTTCTCCACCTCTATTCTCCCTGATGAACTCGCCATCTGAATATTCCTGCAACAAGATCAAAAAGTGTCTTCTGCACAAGCTCCCACTCAAATCTGGATTAGTTCAAAAAACCCAACTGCCCACAATTGAAACCAAAGGTGATCAGGCTCTGATACCACTTGTAAGGAAGTTAAGTAGCGGAAACAACTTCCTACACTAACCTTGAGAGGAGGGTAATGCAAAACTTTTTCAGATCATTACAACAGTTACAGAAAATAGAAATAGATATAATAGCAATCATACCACAACACAGTGATTTACGTGGGGAAAACCCTTTCGGGAGAAAAACCCCACCCTCCAAAAGCAGCTCAATATTTTATTCAGCAATCAAAAACAGATTACAACATACTTGCAGAGCAAGCTCTTCGCAGGAGTACCACTAATCAGAGATTCAGAGGCAACTCAATAGCCATAGGACTCTTACACACAACCTCTATCTCACACACCTCATAAATAGGAGATACAATACAAGAAACCGTCAAACGGTATTACAAAACCATGGGCTAAAACCACCCAATAAGGTGTAGCCGACCTTATCTCCCTTCTATGACATGTTAAAGCATACATCAACACGTGTCGCTCCCTTTTACAGCTCATTTATGTATCCGATACAAATTATTTTTCCTATTTCAGGAGTACAAACTTTCGGAAGCCATAACTTGAGAACCGAGTGTCCGATTGACGAACCGTTTGAAGCACCGGAAAGCTTGCGAAGTGCTCTATCACCTCGTAACCCGCTTTGCCGGTTACGGCCACTTTTCAGGGCGTTTTGGAGCCTCTAAAGTTCCCAAAATTAAGTTTAAATATTTTATTGCACCCCTCCAAGATGAAAACTTTAATATCTTCAAAACTAGCTGTGACCTTGCGACGAAACTTTACCGGAATGCTTATCTAGCCAACCAGAAGCTTCAGGGAGAATTTCGCACCATTTCGTGCTCAAATGAAAACTTACTATAAATAGTAACCTCGCATAAATGCAAGGTTGAGACACCATTTTTCCCAACAATTCATTGCTGGAAGTTTTTTTTAATGGGGAGAAATTATTTAAGTTTCATTTATTTGAGACAATTGAAAATGTAAACTTTTAAAAAACAAGAGTTATCAAGGGAAGAGGGAAAAATAAAAAATCACACACACACACACACATAACTATTATCCAAGGCATAGTTTTTTATTAAGGCAAAAAGAGGTTTTGAAGGGACTTGAAACCCTTTAATAACATCAAAGCTCAGTGAAGTCTTAACAAGAAGTTAAGCCAACAAAAAGAACAAAAACTGAACAACCCCATAATAGAAATTAAGCACATTGCATCAAAGGGGCAAATAAAAAACAAAGCAAAAAGACAAAAATAAGAGAAAGCAAAGAACACAAGACACAAAAGAAGCCAACAGAGAACCAGCACCGGAACAACAACCCTAGTCCAACAATTTCATGGACTGTTCCATCTCTTTTTCAATCGCGATCATAGTTTCAGTGATCTTCTTGAGCTTCTGAAAGTCAAGAGGAGGTCCAACTGCCTTTCTCTTCAATGTACCTCTGGTCCTTTTGTTGGGTCCCAAAGAAATATCCCATTCAGTATTAGCATCCATATCCATCACATCCTTCAACTAGAACTACTCTTCAAAGTTGCTTATCATATTGGTAAATCTTTCCACAATGTAACCAATCACCCAACAACTAGTTTTAACAACCATTTTGATGGATTCCTTGATTTTAGCATTTTCCTTTTCTAGAGTTTCCATCTTGGCTTCATAGCTCTTCTTGAAATTGTCAAAAGCCTTCATACTAGTTTGAAGACATTCTATGATAGAGGCCATTTCCTTCTCAGACATGGGGGTCATCTCATCCAACACCTGCACTTTCTCCATCTGCTTGACTTTATCTTTGACAATTTCCAAACTGCTATTGCCAGCTCTTTGTTTAAATTGGATGTCCTTAATCTCATGAAAAATCCATTTGAAAATCTTAAAAGTATCCACAACCCCATTTCTTGCAAGAGAAAGAACATCATTAACAAACTCCTTTTCAGAATAGAGCAAATATGAAGAGGGTTCAAGAGAGCTCGGAAAGGGCTGGCATTTCTCAAGGTTATGATCCGATGCATAGTTGTAATAGAGGAGTATAGTCATTTATTTAATCATTTTTTATTTGTTTGACTAACTATTTAGTTGTCTTTCTTACATGATGACCAAATTAGTCATTTATTTAGTCATTTTTACATGTCATGACTAAAATTTTTAGTCACTTGGTCATTTATTTGTCATATTTCTACCAGTGTCAAGCACAAAGTGGATGCAATGGTCCTTCGCTATTGAGTTGAATGTGACTATGAAAATTTTAAGGAAGAGTGAACAAATTAGGAGCAAGTTAGCTAAAATGACAATTTTCTACATGTATAGGAAGACAATAGGCTCAAAACCCAATTCTAAATAAGTATGTGAAAGTACAGACTATAACTAACCTGCAGTCCAAATTACAAGCAAAAGTGCAAGGACTTAGTCACCCAACTCACTCCGCTCTCGAAACTCAATTGCCTAGGGCGCCCCACTCCCATCAGTTTTAGGTTCGATGAATTGCAAACTGTAGATCTCTGTCTGATGATTCTACACCTCTTTATGTAGCTTTGTCACATGTTCCTGCACACAAAAAAGAGAGAAAATTGTTGGGGAAATAGGGGTTTGCCTAAGTCAAACCCTGATTTAGGAATCAACCTTGAAATTGAAATCGAAAGCATGTTGTTATGTAGAAGAGGCTAGAATTAAAATCAAAATGTTTATACCTTCATAGCTCATGAAGATACTTGATGATGACTTGTAGTTGACTTAGAAAGAGAAGATCACAGAGGCCATCACAAATGCATAGATCTGTCGTAAACTCCTACTCCTCAATGCCTTGATGCTCGATCTCTTTCCCTTGAAATAGATTTTTGTCCTTTTAGTTGATAGATCTAGATATATTAGCTTAGATGTCAAAATGAGAGAGGATACCTTGCTTATATACCTCTCCGAAGCAATTTGAGGTGCAAAACTTGGAGCGGATCGACACAAGAAAAGAGCTCCTACTAAATCTACCTGATTGTTGTTTGATTTCAATTTGGGGCCAAACTAAGGGGAGTGGGGCACCCTAGGTGCTATGCTCCCTCCAAAGCATGCCCAAATTGGGCCTTGAGGTCCTAATTGGGGCAAGGAAGCTGGAAACATGTACAAAATTGAGTTGGGTCAAGCATACAGGGCACTTAAGTCTAGGAACGCTAAAATGAGGCCTAGATAAGCATGAATTTGCATAAGGGTGCAATTTTACGACACTATAGTTTGTTGAAGAATAATTCATATCCTCATTGTCATGGGAGCATAGACATGTGTTGTAAGTTGTTTCAAGACTGTAATTAATCCAACTCTCGGGCCTCATGCATAAATATGAGATCTTGTTGAGTTGTGAAATATATAGAGTATCCTATTAGTGTTGAGTCTTGTTAATGGTGTCTATGTTCAATCAACAAGTTTGATATATGTCCATGTAATCTTTGATTTTCAATAAGAAGATGATTTGAGAAATGAAGCTTGTAGATTGAAAATTGAATGAATGACTAAGATTGAAGCCACTAAAGCAAGGATCACTCGAGGAACTGTGACTCCATAGTAGTTTAGATTTGCAATAGTTTAGATTATTATTCATTATGCTTTACTTTTATCAGTGAGTTGTTTATGATAGGTTTTATTTTAGCATATTTGATTTCATTAGATTTAGAGCAGTTTGCCTACAACTACTGCTATTGCAAATAGCTAGTAACTCGCAACCACTTATTGTTTAGTTAGATTTATTTTTAGGATTGTTATGTTTTCAATTCAATTTATAATTTTTAGTTTATTTTCTATACACAACTAATAGAACAACCTAGAAGGCTTCCTTAGTGCAATGCAATATTGACATCATCAAAGACAATACGTCCCTGGTTGATAATTAAATGAACCTCTTCTTAGGACATTAGGTTACTCCGTTGGGCACATCCAACCGAGTTGGGTGCATGATATACTACACGAACCTTTAGATGTATATATTGGATGATAGTCACATGTATTGTCATAAAATTGTGACCCTAGCAATTTTTTGACTGCATTAGAGTCCTCACGCATGCGAACTCGAATCCTCTAGCTTGATCAGAGACCGAAGATTGCTCAGCTTGTGGAAACAACTTCTTCCTTGGCCTCTACATCACCTCGTCCACACTCTACCCTGGAGAAAGGGGTAGTACAGGGGCATGGTGCCACTG
Organism: Cryptomeria japonica; assembly: GCF_030272615.1. Classification (NCBI taxonomy): domain Eukaryota; kingdom Viridiplantae; phylum Streptophyta; class Pinopsida; order Cupressales; family Cupressaceae; genus Cryptomeria; species Cryptomeria japonica. The sequence goes on from NC_081408.1 coordinate 544,657,652, forward strand.
TCCCCCCTTGGACAGGGGCATGGCACCCTTGTCCTCCCAGGATAGGGGTGTGGCACCCCTGTTCCTACCCTATTTTGGGGCAGGACCCTTCCTAGGGTTGCATTGTTGGTTGTGCCTCGAGCGGGAAACTCCCCCGATGTCGGCCCATGACGAAATTGAAATCCACCAACATGTATTTAAGGGGGAATTCTCTCTCTCATTTGCATAAGTGTGATGAGTGGTAAATTCACAAGCGATCAAACATTCAAGAGCATTCAAGCATTCTTTTCCAACATTGAGCATTCTCAAGTCTCCATTCAAGGCTAACTGTTGCATTCAAGTCAAGGATTCAACCATTGAAGAGGATATTGATTCCAACATTCAATTCCACACAAGCATTTCTATCAACATTTCTACTACAACCTCCCTTGAGGTGATTTACAATTTAGTCTTTCATTTACATCTACTTGTAAGTACTTTCTTTCATTACTTGGTTAATTCCTGTAGCGTCGTAAATTGTACGCACTTGCTAGGGTGGTACAATTTCACACCTAGTTTAGCACCCGCCTTGGCACATTTTGCATTTTGCATTGCATTTCTCCTTTAGCACTTGATCAAATTAATTAGGTCTAAGGTCCTATTTCATCATCTTCCACATCATAAAGTTGGGTCCTTTCATTAAAGTGTGCCCCTTTCATTTTATTCTTCCAATACATCATTTAATCTAAAACCCTAATTAGGTCCTATTTTGAACTTGGGGGCTTGATTTCGGGGGTCAAAAAATCTCGAAATCGGCTGTAACTTTGGGATTCTCTCTAAAATCATCATATCCGACGGCCCTGAAAATTTGGCGAAAAGTTGTTGGGACCATGGCGCCCGGCGTGCACACGGTCCCGGACATTTTTCTCGAAATTTTAGGAGCGCGATCCAATCATAAAATAAAGCTTAACCCCAAGAAATTGGTGGGAGATTCAATCTCTAGGTCAGCCAAAAGTTGAAATTAAGAACTAGGGTTTCATATATAAGAGCTCTCTTTCTTCATTTGAAAGGATCCAGAATTTTGGTTTCAAGGGCCTTCTACGCAGCGAAAGAGCAGATCTTTGAAGACTTCAACAACATCCAACATCCATCCATCAAGCATTCATCAATTTCATTCATCCATTTAGGGCTTTGAAGACATTGAAGAGCAATAGGGGATTACCGACTGAAGATTGGCTTGTACCCCTCCCTTGGGGTTGGGTATGATTTCATGTTGTTTTCATGTCTTTGCATAAGCCTCATTATATCATTTGTATTCATGCTTTAGATCACTTTGCATCTTGATTTGGAGCATTTACATTATCATTTACAAGCAATTAGGGTTTACTTTCTAGGTTGCTCTAGTTTGCTTACTTGCATTTTAGGATCTTGCACACACACAAGGTCTGCACACACACTACTTTTACAATACAACTTGGCTATTCGTGGAGGTGGAAATCACCAAAGCGGGGGTTTGACTAAGGCAAAACCCTATATAGCCGCCCACCATACCTTTTCAAAAATAAGTGCAGATTTCGGGATTCGGACGACATCGCAAGTTGCAGATCCGGCAAAAGCAGACAGAAACTAAGGTACACACCAAATTTCCGGGCAAAAGACCAGGACAGGGGCGTGGGGTGCCCTGGTCCTGCCAAGACAGGGGCGCTAGGCGCCCTGGTCCCTGGGACAGGGGCGCTGGGTGCCCTGGTCCTTCTGTCAGACAACAAGTTCAACACTTTTCGACAGCTTTCAGGTTGCCAAAAGGAGCAATTTCAAGTGCAGAATCAAGTCAGTGGCGCATGCGCCCCCGTCTCGAACATTTCCACTCAGATTTTAACCCCAGGTACACATCTGCATTCTCCTTTTATCCTTGTGTTTACAGCTTTTCATCACTTAATCTCAGTCTTGCAATCTTGTTACTAGTTCATACTTGCACTCTAGGGCTAGTAGTTGAACTTGCATCATTCTATCTATCATTTGCAACAAAGGAATAGAAATCCTAATAGGTAGCCCGTGGCTCTCTCTTCCACAAAAAGAAGTAGCCAATTGTGTGATACCTCTAGGCTCTTTCGTATTCCACAAGTGTGTGATTGAAAGTGAGATTAGGGCATGTTAGCCTAGTCTCACTTTTTCCCCCACACAATTCCAAAAGTGGGGTTTGACCTAAAGGCAAACCCCCAATCCCAACCCATTTTCCTCTCTTTTCTGTTTGTAGGTTGCAGGTGTGCAACTGTACTTTCGGATTAGGGCTTCATTTACAAAGGCGGAAAAACCCTTTTCGTTTCGTGGATTTTTTGGAGGACCGTGTACATTCCCACCATGGTCCAGGCAAATTTTCCTTAAATTTGCAAGGCGACTTCATCTCGACATTTTACTACCAAATCCAAGTGCACAACTTAATCCCATATTCCGATCTCAAGTTATAATCGATTCTTTGTCACTTTTGCACTACATAATTCAATCAATTTCCTTTCCATTTCAAACAAGAAAGAGGGGATCAAATTAGCATTCCCCATTCATTCAGAATTAAATCTACCATCTTTGTGTGGAGAGATTGAATCTAGTGAATTATCCTCTCCTCTTTCTAATGTAATGGTGAAAAGTGCTTGAATGGTAATCGATAGCGAAACTCTCATCTCTCTTTGAGGGAAAGGGTAGTTTCCTTCTTCATTTATCATTCACCATTTTCCACCATTACATTTTGGTGAACCCGACGTCTTGCATGCTTTCCTTTGAACAACATTGCATATTTTTTATTTACAAGTTTCAACTTTCTGCAAACTTAGTGGTTAATTCATTAAAAACCCTAGTTTTTAAAATTAAAATTGAACTTGTGATTTGTAAAAAGTGCTTGTGATTATCTCAGATTTGAAAATTGTTTTGAGTGTCAAAATCAATTTCCCCATTGTCTTGTTCAATTTGCAATTAAAATTTACAAAATTAATAGGTTACTTGTTAAAACCCTAATTTTCAAAAACCATCTTGAACTTGTGCAAAAAATTGGATTTCCATTTAATTTTCAGATTTCTGATAGTTTTTAGATTTGTCTTCATTCCTACAATTCAAATTTTCAATTCCCTCCCTTTTTCCCAAAATTCAAAATTCAAAATTAAGTGGTCAGGTCATCAAACCGTAATTTTTAAAATCAATTGGATTTTGTGTGATTTTCAAATCAATTTCATTTACATTCAAATTTCTAAACATTTTTCAAGGTGTCCCTATCCATTAGGTTTGTCTGTTTTCAAAATTGCAATTCAATTCATCTTTTCTTTCAAAACCCTAATAGGGTCCTATTTTCACATTTGCGCCTTCATTTCGCCCATCTAGAGATCATAAAATTCACCAATCTTTTGGAGTTAGCTTTAAAATCATCATAATACCCATCCCTGAAAATTTTGAGAAAAGTTGGTCGGATCATGTGCGTTCCTGCCATGGTCCTCGACTTTTTTCCCAAAATTTTGGGAGACTGTTATGACTATATTTAATAGCCTAAATCCGGAAGATTGGTTGATTTTATCAATTTTTTATCCCTCTAGAATCGGAAATACCTTCAAAATTCAACATTTCAACTTTCAAGAAAATTTATAAAATTAAGAGGTTAATTATAGTCTGCCCTGATTTTAAAAATTCTAATTTTAAAATTAAGGGGTATTCCTTTGGCCCTAATTTTAAAATTCCATTTTCCTTTCATTTTTGGAAATTGTGTCATCCTCTTCCCCCAACAAATTTCAAACTGTGTAATCATTATTTTATTAAATTTTGCATTAACCAATTTTGTAAGCTTTGTTCCACAATTCAAAATTTAGATTTTCCCTCTAGTGCATGAGTTTTACCACTATTAGTCCTACCTATCCTATCGCCGTTAGACGAAGCATTATAATTAAGGCTTCCCAAGGTTTAATTACCGAGGGGATGGAGACTAATTTGGGTGACTTCTTTAATGATGATCATGCTAATTCTTCCCATCCTAATCATGTGCCTATTCACCCCATTGATGGATCCCATGATGAAGAAGAAGATTTAACTAGGGTTTCTTTAGATCAACTTTCCACATTGGACAGTCAATTTGACAACTTTCAACAATGGATATCCCAAGAATACCCTAATAGCGAAGCTCTTCCATTAATTGAAGATCTCAAGTGCATGCTTCAAAGTGATAAGAATGGAATTGATATATTGTGTGGCATTGCACATATTATTGATTCTAATGTCATGCCTATCAAGAGTTGTGTCGAAACTCTAGGTTACTCACAACCTTCAACACAAAACAATTCCTCTATTCCTTTGACTAATCCTATGACTAGTATTCCTACTTTCACATCTAACATCATGGCTACTTCAACTCAAAATGTCATTCCTACAACCATAGGTCATGGGGGCAATCCCTCTTCTTCATTTAATCCTCCGTCATTACCTATGTCTTCCATGAGTTTTCCTATTATTTCTCAACCAATCAGTGTGACATAAGGGGGCAATTCCTTCAACAACTTTATTCCTCCTTTAAGTGTCCCTTTTCCTACTCAATCATCACCAATGCCTACTTATCATAATGTCCTACCACCTTATTCTCAGTCCATGCCTTCTTTTCACAACATCACACCACCTTCTCAATCACCTATGTCTAACATCAATTCTTCCATCGAAATGACAATCAACAATCTTTCTCAAACCGTGTCTTCCTTGCAACAACAAATTACTTCTATGAGTCAATCCAAGTTTAGTGTGCCCACCTTTGATGTTGCGAGCCCAATTTCTCTTGATATTGTTAAATTTGTGCCACCTAAACTTTTGGAGATCCTTCAATTGGAACTCTATAATGGAAAAGGTGGTCCTCTTACGCATGTCAAAACATTTCAAACCTTGTGTACTAATTTTGCTTATGATCAACGATTGCTTGCAAAATTGATTACAAGAACACTAAGAGATAAGGCCTTACAATGGTATTGTTCTCTGCCTTCTTATTCTATCACTTCCTTTCAACAATTGGCAAATGCTTTAATCCAACAATTGGAAAATGCTTTCATCCAACAATTGGCAAAACAACATTGGTCCTAAAATTACTTTGATTGATTTAATGCATTGTAAACAAGGTGTTAAAGAAGAAGTGATTGATTTCATTGGTAGATATAAGCATTTGTGTGCTCAAATTTATTTTCATGTACCTAATAATGATATTCAAATAATTTTTATTTCTAATTTACAAAAAGATATCAGGGAAAAGCTTCTTTTGTCTGAGTTTACTTCCTTTCCGCAGTTGTGCGCAACACTCCACAATTATCAACTAGTTGCGAGTCAAATGGAGCAATCCACTCCTATGGCTCCGAGTGATAAGGGGGAGAGTGTTCAACAATCGTTTGCGAAGTTCAAACCAACAAAAAGCTTCATCAAGTTCAATGATCCAATCAACAACAACCATGTGAATGCTACAACAGGTGTGTCTTCTATTTCTAAATTTTTCCAAAGAAAAAGACAGTTTACTCATTTGAATGAATCTTTACATAGTATTATGTCTCAGTTGTTGCACATAAATGTTATCAAACTTCCTCCTATAAAAAAAATTGATCCTTCCAAACTTGTATCTCCTTATTTTGATAACAATTCCTTTTGCCAATTTCATCGTCAAACTGGTCATAATACTGAAAAATGTTTTGCTTTGAAGAGTAAGGTTCAACACTTGATTGATAATGATACTATATCTATGGCAGGTGTGAATGATAAAGGGAATAAATCAGTAGCTCTTCCTAATAAAAATCTTAAGATTTTCGTTGATCCCTTGCCATCTCATACCTCTAACGTTATTGAGATTGTGCCTAATTCTCTCTCTTCTAAAGAAATCACCTCTATGGCTCAAAACTTGATTAATATGGTAGAAACACAAGATGCGCCTAAGGATCCTTGTATTACATTTGACCCTAGCGAGACCATTAGAGCACCCGATGGCCCTTTATACATAGTTGTGAAGGTTAAGGATATCCCTTGTCGTGGTGCCCTGATTGATCCCTCTTGCACGGTTAATGTTATAACTGAAGAGTATCTTTTCACTTTACAGTTGCATAAACCACTTTTTGATGCTTCTAATGTAGTTGTGAAGTTATTTGATGGCTTCTCTTGTCCTACCATTGGTTCTATCACTCTTCCTATTGAAGTTCATGCTAAATCCATGGATGTTGACTTTGCTATCATACCTTCTTCTGAGCAATTTTGTGTGAAGCTGGGCTATCCTTGGCTATCTTCCATGAAGGCTATTTCTTCTCCAATCCACAAGTGTCTTAAATTTCCTCACAATGGATAAATCATAACCATGAACCATAGCTTATTTTGTCCATCCGAAAGAAGCCTTGGTGTTCCTATTGATCTCTTTTGGCTCAAACAATTTCAATCTCTTCCATCAAGGAGCGATGCTCTTTTTCAATCTTATCAAAAATGGAAGAACGATATGATCTTATCCTTAAGTCAACCTAGATTTCCAACACTTGACATTCCTATTATTCTTCAAGATGAGGTTCTTCCACTCTCAGATATAACTAATCTCCCTCCTGAGGAAAATTGTCCACCTACCCCTATGGATGTGACTTTACCTTCTCTTAAGGAGAACACCAATATTCTTCCTAAGGTTAGACCTATACCTCCTCCTCATGATGGACCTGGTCTCCTTCCTACACCTAATATTCCTCCTTTCTATGGTGCAGTTCCACCTCCTTCCTCTTATCAAGAGAAGAGGCATGCTTCTCCTATTGATCAACCAAAAAGACCTCAACCTAAACCTTCCACTATCAAGGAGAGAAATATTCCTACTTTGTCAAGTGTCCCTCCTCCTTCTCATCCTTCCGCTAAGACTCGATGAAATCGTTGTGGGAGAGAACGTTGACGAAGACACTGTGTTCGAGCTCATGAAGCTATCCCTCAAAATACTCAATCTCCTTAGACTCCAACAGTTGACATGATTCCCTTTTCTCCTAAGCAAGACACTCAACCAACATCTCCAAATCATAAGTTGCATAAAACATGTGATGGTTTTACTTCTACTCATGTTTTGCTCCTCTTTGTATAAACTTTGATGAAGAAATGGGTGAAAATGTTATTCAAGATGGTAATACAACTCCTAATGCTTATGATAGTGAGTATGAGTATGTTGATGTGGAAAAACATTTAGCAGATGAGTTTTCACAAACCCTAATCCTAGCTCCCAGAATCGAACAAAGTGACTTACAACATGAGCATAGTCCTTGTTTGGATCTTGTGATAGCTCCATCTATTGTGCTCGATATCGCTCCTCTGGCGTGTTGATTGCCTTCTCGAAATAGTGATCAACAATATCGGGAGGTGGATGTCGTGCTGTGTTAGCAATATTAGCACTGGAAGTCTTTCTCTCTCTCCTTCCTTGCTCTTTTCTCACCATTCTTCTATGTGTATCCCTGTTCTTCTATTGTTCCCTTAATGTCTACTTGGGAATGATGCAAAGCATTGAGATCTTTTCCTGGTCTCTTTCATGTTGACTCAAAAGACATCCTCTCTTCCCTTTCTTCTAAGGTAGTTTCCTTCTTTGGGGAATGAAGATTATTATATACATATACATACATGATATACATGAGTTATCATACAACATGCCGACCTTGAGGAAAGCGACGCTACCTCATGTTTTGTGTTCAATATCCTTGGATTTATACCTCGATTGGGGGCTCAATCCTTGCGATAACATTCTCCCTCTCTTATCTCTCTCTCTTAGGTGTATCCTACCTTAAATCCATCACTCCCGATAAGGCACGCACAATCGCTTTAATTTGGGGGCATACACTCCACTAATACTTTCCTTCTTGTGATACTTAGAATTACTTAGTGAACTTTATTTTGCTTTGTAAAATTTAGTATCCTTACTTTCATGACTCATAGTGAAGGGAACTTTTCTACTTGCAATCATGGTTCTCCCCTTCTCGATCTTCCCTTTTACTTTGTCAATCGAAGTCGTAAGATCCTAAGTCCACTAGGGGCTTGGTGCATCTTGCCTCCTTAAAGTGGTAAAAGTCTTTCAATCTTGTTTCCTTGTACTTTACCAGCAGTATTGGCGTATGCTTATACTCCTGCTAAAGTGGGGGCTAAATGTAGTGTCATAACATTGCGATCCTAGCAATTTTCGACTTCATTAGGGTCCTCATGCATGCGAACTCAAATCCTCTATCCTGATCGAAGACCGGAGATTGCTCAGATTGCAAAAATAGCTTCTTCCTTGGCCTTTGCATCACCTCGTCCACGCTCTACCTTAGAGAAAGGGGTAGGACAAGGGCGTGGTGCCTTTGTCCCCCCTTGAATAGGGATGTGGCTCCCATGTCCTCCTAGGACAAAGGCGTGGCGTCCCTTTTCCTGCCCTATTTTGGGGCAGGACCCTTCCTAGGGTTGCATTGTTGGTTGTGCCTCAGGCGGGAAACTCCCACGATGTCGGCCCATGACGAAATTCAAATCCACCAACATTTATATAAGGGGACATTCACTCTCTCATTTGCATAAGTGGGATGAGTGGGAAATTCACAAGCGATCAAGCATTCAAGAGCATTCAAGCATTCTTTTCCAACATTAAGCATTCTCAAGTCTCCATTCAAGGCTAGGTGTTGCATTCAAGTCAAGGATTCAACTATTGAAGAGGAGATTGATTCCAACATTCAATTCCACACACGCATTTCTATCGACATTGCTACTACAACCTCCCTTGAGGTGATTTACAATTCAGTATTTCATTTACATCTACTTGCAAGTACTTTCTTTCATTGCTTGGTTAATTCCAAAACTGGGGTTTTACCTAAAGGAAAACCCCCAAACCCAACCCATTTTCCTCTCTTTTTTGTATGTAGGTTGCAGGTGCGCAATTGTACTTTCAGATTAGTGCTTCATTTGTAGAGGTGGAAAAACCCTTTTCATTTCGTGGATTTTTCGGAGGACCGTGTACATTCCTGCCACAGTCCGGGCAAATTTTCCTCAATTTCGCAGGGCGACTTCATCTCGACAATTTACTGCCAGATCCAGGTGCACAGCTTCATCCCATAGTCCAATATCAAGTTATAATCGATTCTTTGTCACTTTTGCACTACATAATTCAATCAATTTCCTTTCCATTTCAAACAAGAAAGAGGGGATCAAATTAGCATTCCCCATTCATTCAAAATTAAATCTACCATCTTTGTGTGGAGAGATTGAATCTAGTGAATTATCCTCTCCTCTTTCTAATGTAATGGTGAAAAGTGCTTGAATGGTAATCGATAGCAAAACTCTCATCTCTCTTTGAGGGAAAGGGTAGTTTCCTTCTTCATTTATCATTCACCATTTTCCCACCATTACATCACATTATATGATGTCTGGTGAAGGTTATGAAACTATGGTGATAAGTTTTGCCTACCAGTGACATCATCTTGTTGGTTCTGTTGTATAACTTGCATAGTCCGATATAGTGTAGTGACTATTGATTGGAGTTGAAGGTGTGTGGATATATGGAACCCACAGGAAGACATTCTAAATATCATAATATACAATTTTTTAAAGTTTTTGGAGCTTTTTTGGTGATCCTCATGGTTTGGAGTTGTGTCTTAAAGAAGTGTGACTATTCTAGTGAATAACTTGCTTGTTTGGTTTTTGATCCATCTATGATGAATGTGTATCGAACAATTATGCAGTTGAAGTATGCAAGCTGTGAGCTCATCATATTTCAGACATTCAAGTGTTGTATAATTTAATACATGGTGATGTTATTTTTGTATACCGGTATGTTGTCTCAATCATATTTGACTGTTTTGGTGAACAATTTGTTATATAGTTTGGTCTAGTACGTGACAGATATGCATCAGATACTTATGTGGTTTCAAGGCAGTGTTTGTGGATGTACATTCTCGTTATATCTTGGTTTTTATAAGAATAGGTCATCTACAGTTGAAGATAATTATGTCTAAGTTTCAGTTGATACAATAATAGTACAGTAGTGTTGAGGAAATGTGTTGCATTCCTCAACTCACAGTTGGTTAAGTGTTACAAATGATTGATTAAGGTTCCCTAAAGTTTTATGACAGTTCTTTAGTCGTTCACAAGTCTTGTTGGTGGTCTGAATTGAAAGTTGAGCTCATTGTATTGACATGAGTTAACAATTTTATCCTTTGAGGGTGACTCATGGTGTTTTCATCCATGCAGTAGCCTGTGGTTACATACAACTATTTTTGGAGAATCTGGAAGGTGTGCCAACATGGTGTGCTCCTTCACACATTCCATTTTCCTTCTTCATTTGCCTTGGCTATTATTTTGGGGTTGATGGTTTTGTATGAAGACGTTACATCTTATTAGGTCAACCTAGGAGATGTTATTGAGGTTGTGGTTGATATATGAAGGACATAATTATTGTATTGATGATGAGATGTAATTCATATGTTGTGTGAAGTCCTTGTGAAATAGTTCAGAGGCTCGGATGTGTAGCAGAGCATAGATGAAGACTATTTCAAATGTGTACTAAATTGTGAATTATTTTTAGCATTCTAACATATTCTTTTTCTACTATTCAATTTTGATGATATCATTGTATTAGAAGAATTGTATCTTGTCCTGAAGAAGTAATCTTCATTGTGTGCAAGTAATTACTATATCTTGCCCTAAGGTTGTGTGCCTTAGCCTACAAGTCATCTTTCGAAGCAGCGAGCCCCCTGGCCTTTGGCCTACACTCTGTGATCAATTGTATATACATATTGCGAGTTTGATTCTCACCATGGTTTTTCCCAATTTGGGTTTTCCATGTAAAAATATTGATGTTCTTGTGTGGTTGCTTTTACTATTTTTGTTATTCATTTGCATGCTTGAGGTGGATGGAATGTGTGTTGACTTAAAGGTTTAATCTGATCAAGTTTTTAGTATATGATGATTCGAACCCCCTCTCTCAACTGTCTAATAGTGTTCAAAATGAGGAGCTTGCCAGCTTAATGATTAACTCTAACCAATCTATCTTGTTCTAGTTTCTTTGGCACCTTTATCCTTCTTTTTGGTAAGTTTATTAGTAAAATCCTTCTTTGCCTTTTTATTTGTGAATTCCTACCATGTCCTAAACCTTCTGGTAATGGGATATGTCAAATATGAGGGTAGATTTTGAGTTGTTATTTTCAACAACTTATTGGAAGCCTCATATGGTAGTGGTGGCATGATGAAAGTGTGTAGTTTGATTACTTCCAAGTGAATTTAGTCCTTTGAACACCACATCATCCTCTAATTTTCTCACTACCTCATGGCTTAACCATTCTTGATCTTGTATTTAAGGTTAGAAATTAGGAAATAGTGACACACCCATACTAACAAATTATATTATGGGAAAGGGTTGCCCATGCTCGTTGATTTTCTCCAAAATTGTGTTGTTGGATCTCTATATATATGGTGGAATTTATAGGTAATGTATGTAAAAAGTAAAGGGAAAAAAAACTATTAATGAGTCATGCCTAGCTCATGCCATGTCGTCTTCTCTTTATTTTCTCTAAAAAAATTAGTAGTTTATCTATTGAGAATTCACAAAGGTCATATTTTATGTCATTGGTCACCATTTCATAAGTCATATGGATGCATGTGGTTTGGGAAAACGCTTCCCTTCTTATATGAAATATTTTGTATCTGATCTACAATTGGTGGCATAGTTTACTCTAAATCTTATGTTTATTGATGCTAAGAAAATTCCCACTAGATGTGGCACTAATGAGCACTGTTATGGACTTATTATCAAACATATTTGGTCTTTTCCCATTTATTCCATTGTCACATTACTCCATGAATTGCGTCCTTGGTAATCATGAAGGAGTTATACAAATATACAAATCCATTGTGAATGCAAATAAATAATCCATTTGTGATAATAATTTTTTTCGAGAAGTCTTACCAAATGTCTACTTCTAGCTTAGTAATGCTAGCATGCCAAACTATAAATTCTTTGTTTGATTGATTTCTTAGAGCTTTTCATTCTTCCAAAAATTCATTGGGATCCATTCTTGTCAGTATATTATGAATATATTTACAAATACCCACTCTATAATTAACTTTAGTAGGAATGTTAAAAAAGGGCCTTTTAGTTCATTTTCCATAACCTTGCATAAATATTGTTTGTATACTAGTCGCTTGATGTCCTTGGTCTTAATCAACTACAAGGTAGATGTACTTATCATTATTATCTCTTTTCTTTTTTCTTTCATATCCATTATATTGGTTGCCTTGTTACCCATTCTTCATTAGATTAGTTATAGACTTGTATTATGTGTTTGATCTTACCCTTGACCTCCTTTTATAGGTTTTTCAGCCCTTGATGTTGATGTCATTACTTTTGACATGTTTGAATACTATCACATGCATTATCTTTTTACTTGGGAACTTTTTTTCTCCGTTGTGCATATTTTATAGTACATTCATAATATTTAATATACATTGTCTTCCAATTCCTTACTTCAATTTGGTTCATAATAAGGGTTTAATCGTGCTCTATAGACATATCCTTTAATAATTTTATTATTTATAAGTTGAATCAAACGAGTTGGATGTTAATGGTTTATATGGCAGGGCACTAGCTACCATGTCTTTAACTTGTCTAAATTTTAAAACTTGCTATCATATAGTAGTCCTAGATCTCATGGTTGGAATTGTTTACTTCTTATGTTTCAATCATGTCATGTTTTTTGTTAGACTTTTCTTATATTTGGTTGTAGGCTACAAGTAACCAATTTTGACTTAATTTTTTTAAATCCACTAACTAGTGCCTAAGAGATTCAAGTCCTCATTTGGTCTTGTTATTATTGTTGTTCACAAGATTGAGAACGCTTTCTAGGTAGGGTAAATTTATCTCAACGAATCTTTCATTAACATGCGACACTTATAGTTAAGGTTTCATTGAGAGCATTCATTCAAATTTCTTAACGTACATTCTACTTCTTAAAGATAGTGAAACAAGGGTAAATTAACATATGGTTTTACTCTTTGTATGTGTGGTTTAGTCACTTATCTTGCAATGGGATTATTTGATCGATGGTATCTACTTGTGTTGTTATGGGATTTTTTCTATCCATGAAGATTTTCTTGAGGCATGAGATCTTCTTATCTTTTTCTTGTTCTAAAAATATCTAATTTTCAAGACTATAACCCTAAGTTAAAGAGTATAATTACTATCCCAAATTTAAAATCAAATGCTACCTAGTTTTTCTAACTTTGATGTCATGTTAGATTTAATAAAGAAATTGCTACAAACAAAAACAACAAGATGCGTCTAATTCAAATGTAGATGAGATGATAATACTATCATTCTAGTATCGATATTCAAGGTGTATACACTTCAAGCATGCATAAAAGTCACGATGATAAGCATTCTAGAGTAATGGTGAACTATAGGATTGACTCAACATGTAGGAGTAAAGGTGTCAAGTGAATTCGTCTTGATAAGGGAAGGGTGACACATACCTACCAATTATCATAGAGGTGGCAAAAAATCCTAACAACCAAAGAAGTTGAAATGTACTCTTATTTCCTAAATTACATAAGTAAATAAAATAGATTAACGAGATAAATGTAATATAAAGTACAATTATATAATTACACTATTAAGAAAACTCAAAAGAGTCTCTTTTGACAAAAAGAATAAAATCTAAAGCAACCTACCTTCCCCTTCTGATACATAATCAAACTAGCCTTTGATGCAAGGGAAACTTTGAATAAGAGGGTTCACAACCTTTATTACTCGTGGACCCTCCCTCCTCAACCTTAAGCAAATGTTCCTTTAAAAAAAACATGTATGAAATATTTCAATAAATAATTTAATCATTTTCATTTAAATCTAAATTATTATAAGATAACCTTTTATTTAAAATCTAATCATCCTAATAACTTAGAGTTCATAAATATAAATTTATTCAAAAATATTTATATTATACCCTCAACCCATAGGCATGAACAAGGTAAGGTTATATATTTAAAATAGGCACGCCCTTGTTTATTATGAGTATAAAGTGGTGGAGAATTTATTGACATGAGAAAGTAGGCCTTATTTATTTATTTATTCCTAGAGAAGGCACATAGTGATTTTTTAATCCTTTTCCCCTAAATACTATTTGTCGGTGGATGTTGACCTACACCATAGGCTTTTATGATAATAGACGTTTGCCTACACTTTATTATTATAATATAGAATATTGTGACGTGGCTTTTATGATAGTAGACGTTTTCGTACACTTTATTAAAAAGATTTCCATCAAGGACGAGCAGATTTGGTTCCAAGAGTTTAAATGCATGCTTCTTTTCTTTCTTTATTTTGATTATTTTTAAAATTAATTCTAAGGAGAAATGATAGTTTTTAAGTCTCTAGGAGACTAATGTTTTCAATTAATAGCATTTTTGGAAAGTGTGTCATTTAACAATACATTAGAATATTCTATAATTTGCAGTCATTTATTATTTAAATTTACTTTTTAACAGTTTTTTACTTTTTTCTAATTGGTGGGTGATATTTTTTCAAGGTTTTTTTAAAAAATTGAATTTTTTAAATTCTTTAGCCAATCAAAAAAGAAGAGAAGAAAAAGTTAATGCATTTATAACGTTTATTAAATAGATTTATTACCCCAAGGTGGTTGACTAAATTTTCCTTGTTTTGCCTTCTCTGATATGGTGCGTGCTATTTTTCCTTGTATTTTTTTTATAACTGTAAGGTATGTTAATTTTTTTAAAGTTTTTATTTTATATTTTTAGTTAGTATTTTTGTTTTATTAATTATTTTGTTATGTTAAAAAGTTGATTTTAATTAGAATTAAAATTTATTAAGATTAAGATTAAAGATAAAAATGATTAAAATTTATTTATAATTTTTAATTAATTATATTTAAGACATGGATAAAAAAATGGTTCAATATTATAAACAACATAAGTGTGGTACAAAGACAACGCAACATCTAGTTAGCAATATACTAAGTTGTGGGATGAATGTGAAGCAAAAAGAAACATTGTAAACTCCTATGTATTCATAATATATATAGATATAGAGATATATCAAGGTAAGAATCATCTATGAGTATAAATCTTAGGAGTGCAAGGACCCAAAAGGTTAAGAATGGGAATCTCCATGGTCAAAAATAACTAGAAGGATGCATAGATTATAAGAGTTCAGCAAAGGTTTGGATACTTTAAAACCCCACACACTAAGCAACAAATTAAGCTTAGAGAATGCTAATCAATTTTGAGTAACACTTCAAAGCTTATAAATCAAAGATTTATGTATGTGACTTAAGTTGTTCAATACTTTAATAATTGATGGTTTGTCTTCCCATTCATATTCTTGTACATATACTCAACATGTGCTATATGTCTATATGTGAAAGAGGGTGTCAATTTGACATTCAACTGTCATTAACCTTAAATTTTCATTTCCTGGTAGATATGCATCACTACATTGCTTTATGCTTTCCTTCGTTTTCAGAAATAAAATGATAGATAAGGGAAGTGCTAAAATCCTTTTTTCCATCAATTTATCATTTAGCTTGCTTCCTAACTCAATCGAATCACAATTCATGGTATACAAAAGAAAACATTATCAACAACCAATTGTGGTGAAAACATTTTCTATGCGAATATGCTATTTATTAGAAGAAGAATTTGACATTTACTCTTTAAGACTCTACATTGCACAATCATTTTGCAATGCAATTAAGGGTAATGCTACAAATATGAATAACATTTTATCAGAAAAGTTGTTTCTAAAAGAAAGAGTTCCTCACAGCAAAAGGCTCCACTCTTATGTACAAACGTGAGCCAAACAGTTGCCTTCAAATTCCATGCCTAAAGAATTTTGTCATGCTCTTCTCACAGCTGATTAAATTGACACCCTCTGAATAACCATGTATTGAAGTTTCAATAATCAGTACAAAGTACTTCAATAACTAAATTATAGTTAAAAAAATCGACTAATTGCATTCCTAGGTTTTTCAATTAAATTCATGACAAAGTTATCATTACGAATTTTGTGAATACTCAAATTTAAACTTTTGCCTCACAAATAATTCACTAAATTTCAAATTCTAGTTATAATTGATGCCCTCCTTAATGGCACAAGGTTAGCAAATGATAAATAACACAAAAGACATGAAACCGTTAGTGTTAGTCAATCAAAAACTAATCTAAAAAGGCATACCAAGAGAGACACTAAAAACATGCAAGCATATTTAACTATCAAAGCAAACATGATGAGGCATCTCCAAATACCTCCTAACATGCTCTTAGTTTCTTTCTCCCTTGTTCCTCTCCTCTCCAAGTTCCAAAATAGTGTAGCTCTCAGCAGCTTTTTGCACTATGGATGCTTATGGAGGATTGAGATTGTAGTATTGTGCTTCAAATATGAAATGGAAAGCTAATGCTATGCTATTGATGCTAAAATGATATATTTTAACCAAAATAACAAGATATTAGATTGCTTATGTTAAAATGCTCTCTTAAAATGCCTATAGCCTAAATGCATACAAGTTTTCAGGATCTGGATTATGAAGAAATGGGCTCTATTTATAGGAAAAATGGAGCAATGGATGGTTGAGATTGAGTAATCTCAACAAGGGTCAGGATTGAATGATTTCAAATCCATGTGAGGGCTTTCAACCCAATCCCAGGATGACAAGTGTCAATGTGAGATAGGTTGAGAGGGGAAGGAATAAGCATTAAATGCCTGATATGACCTTGAGATTTTAGAGTCAAGGTTGGTTGAATGAATAAACTCTTTATTCAAAAGAATAAAGTTTTTATCCAATGGATAAACTCTTGTGCAAATGTGAAATGGATGAATATGGTCAAGACAATAAATGTTTGGGGGGACAAGTTTGAAATAACCATAAATGGTCATGTAAGAGCCATTAGTGGTCTTGGAAGATTTTGAGGGTTAATTTGTTGAACACACAAAGCATTAAATGTTTTTCAAAGACTTTGGAGTTTTTGAGAAGTGACTCCATTTTGCTTAGGAATGTGACAATAATTAGGGGATGGATTAGGCTAATTAGGAAGGGGTTAGAAGAATCTAGAAGGGGATTAGATTTTGCAAGTGGATTTGGTGGGTGAGGGAAAATAGGATTTTATTAAAAATAAAAATTCATTTATTTCAATAAATGTGTGCAAGTTGCATTTGTAGGAAAATGCAAGTGGGGTGGGGATAATGATTTAAATAAATGTTTTATTTAATTTATTTAAAAGAGGAAAAGGGGATTAAATAAATAGATTTTATTTATTTAATTGATTTGAATTTGATTTAATGAATTAATTAAAATAAATTGAATAATTTATTTAATTAATAGAAGAATGTTTGGAGATGAATTCATTAAATATTAATTTAATTAACTGATGGCTAGTGGATTTTTAATCAAATAAATAACGAATATTTATTTAATTAAGCTGGACAGATTTGTGTGACTACATTTGCCCCTCTTTGAGACGGTGCGATTTATCGCATCGTTTCAAAGAAAGAAAAACTGGTGTGAAGAAATGCCTCATAAAATGTAAATTTAATGGGTGGTATGCCCCCTCGAGAGATGGGCCGATTTTTTTTGAAAAAATCGGGCAATTTCTCGAAAAATAATGAAAACTGGCGAGGTGGTAGAAGAGAATAAGGTAGCAATGTGGGTGAAAATTAGAAGAAAATGGGGGAAACATGGAGAAATGGGGGGCTCGGGAAGTTCACGGGGACCACAGCGATGAGCGGGGCGAAGTGACGGTGACCACGAAGGGTATAAATGGGGTGAAAGTGGTGAAAACAGGATCATTTGTGACCGCGACCAGTTGAAAATGAGAGCTTTGATAGTGACGTTTGGAGGAGCAAGCAGCAGCTACGATGCCGATTCCGATCACCGAGCACAGATTCGAGCGAGTCCGACAGTTCCAGCGCCCAGATGACTACGGACCAGTGGTACGCAAATTCGAAAACTTAATTTTTGTGCATTTTTGATAGGTTTTTAGCTGAGTCCAAGTCAAGTCGGAGCAAGAGCGCTGGAACTTTGGTTTTGGCGCTTTTGTTCCATGAATTAGCACTATTGTGCCGCAATGGCGCTATTGTCCCCTTGTTTGAGCGCTTTTGCTCTGCATTAGCGCTATTGTATGCAAGTTTTAGCGCTATTGATTAAGTAGCGCTATTGCGGGGTTAATTGAGCGCTATTGATTTCAAGTAGCGCTACTGTGTAGTTGTTTTAGTGTTGTTGTAGTTTGAGCGCTTTTGTATAGCTTATTGAGTGCTTGTGTTAGGGTTGTAGCGCTATTGTTGGGAAACCAGCGCTTTTGATGGTAAAATAACGCTTTTGCTTGAGGAGAAAAAGATGCCCTAGTTTAGATGAAGAAAATCTCCCGATGCCTAATGATGGATGGTTGGCGATGTGAAGTGGGAGTTGTTTTGAACCATAGCAGCCTGATGAGACTTAGGTCATTTGTTAGAATAAATGTCCGTTGAAGTCTAGGTGGCCATGATTGCTTACCTGTTGAGACCCGAAGATACTTGATCAAAGTATCTGTTGATAGTCTAGGTTTAAACTTAAGAAAGTTTGAAAACAAAACAACTGATAGTGAGTGATGAATGTCAATGTGCAGGAGGATCTGCGCGCGTTGCAGTTACGCGAGCGCCATCCTGCGACACAGGGGTTGCGGGACCGATTGACTCAGGCGGAGAT
This sequence comes from Cryptomeria japonica, assembly GCF_030272615.1. NCBI lineage: Eukaryota > Viridiplantae > Streptophyta > Pinopsida > Cupressales > Cupressaceae > Cryptomeria > Cryptomeria japonica. The sequence goes on from NC_081408.1 coordinate 544,676,311, forward strand.
AGACTGCATTGCCGCGACTGGGTTATACGAGGTGATGCACATGCCCGTGATTCGTATGAATCACGGATTGATTACAACATTAGCAGAGCGGTGGCACAGTGAGACGTGCACCTTTCATTTGGCACAGGGGGAGATGACTGTGACCTTAGAGGATGTGTGGCGCATCCTGCAGATTCCGATTCGAGGAGAGCTGGTCACATATGATAGATCCTGGGGGACTGTGGCAGTGCAGAGGATTTTTGATGAGGATGTGTTCATTGATGATGGCTCGATCGCGTGGGAGGATATAGCGGCACTGTATGAGCCACTTCCAGCAGTTTTGTCAGGGATCGTGGGAGGACTGCTGTGTCCAGACAGGCGGTCACATGGGTTGGCGGTGGGATGGGGACAGGTTATCGAGATGATGATGACCGAGGGGACCCGATTTGCATGGGGGCCGTGCGTGCTGGCGCACATGTATCAGGAGCTTCATGAGGTAGTATACCGGGGGAGGGGTTCCTTAGCAGTGGGCATAACGCTGCTACATATTTGGGCGTGGGAGCACCTACCAGTGACTCGACCAGTGAGTCTTAGATTCTGGGCAGTGGACCAGCCGTACATGTTTATGTACAGCGACATGATGAGCCAGCCCCACTTGGGGAAGTTAGAGTGGTGGCGGCGGGCATTGGATGACCTGGATGCAGTGATATGGCGGCCATACTTGGAGTGTGAGCCATGGGATGATGACGCAGAGGCACTGCCTTATGTTTTCATGACCTGATTCCTCATTGGGAGGACCTCCTACCATGTAGAGAGACAGGTGCCCGGGAGAGTGATGAGGCAGTTCGGACGGTAGTAGGGACTGCCTAGCGGATCTGGAGAGTATGCGCGGGTGATTCGAGAGAGGTATGCATGGGGTCCAGTGCTACCTTATGATCAGGCACTGGTAGAGTTTCGGACACTGCAGGCGAGGCCATGGGACCTACGACCAAGGGTCGTTGATGCAGGGGTGATAGATGAGTACACGCAGTATCAGGCGGCGCACCCGATCCTACGGATATCGGATCCAGTAGAGCCGATCCCAGTGTTTGAGGATGAGAGGGGACGGAGACGGAGGAGGGCAGGAGGTCGAGGAGATGGAGGAGGAGGAGGAGGAGGAGGAGGAGGAGGAGGAGGAGGAGGTGGAGGAGATGGAGGAGATGGAGGAGGTGGTGGAGGAGATGGAGGAGGAGGTGGAGGAGGATTGGGGATGCAGAGCCAGCGGAGAGGGAGAGGTGGACTGCCTCTACAGATCTCACAGGGACCACTGATACCGAGAGGAGTTCAGCTGAGTGGGAGGGGGATGGAGAGGGAGATCCCGATGGACAGAGGGGAGGGGACTACTGGAGAGGGAGGTGTAGGGGAGGCAGCTATGGACACCAGGGAGGGAGCCACTAGAGATCTGTGGGATCACATTATAGTGCGCTTGTAGACGCGGATAGAGGATTTGGAGGCAGAGGTGGCAGCTAGGGATGTGCAGCTATTTGCACGGGAGTCAGAGCTGACGGTGGTGCTGCGGGAGAGAGATACTGCAGTGGAGAGATTGGCAGAGCTACAGGAGAGAGTGCGGATTGGAGTAGGAGCACAGGGGCCTACAGGGGAGGTGATGAGGGAGATGCGGCGAGTTCAGGCAGAGATAGAGTACTGGCGGGGGTTATATGAGTAGGTGGTGCCAGTGAGTCAGCGAGCTCTCAGTTATTCGCAGATGCGGCAGGCGAGATCAGAGTGATCACAGAGGATGCAGAGCAGTGGGGGTGTGATGGGTCCTTTGAGGAGGGAGAGATCAGGGGATGCAGGAGGGAGTGGTGGTTCGATGAGGCCTCCACGGAGAGATGGATCAGGTGGTGCAGGCACTAGTGGTGGAGCAGGGGGAGGTGTTGGGACAGCATCTGGCCAGAGTGGCATTTGAGAGAGCATTTTTGCATGCATATATGTATTGTATCATTTGTTTATTTGGACTGTATCTTGGATGGCTCTTGGTAGCCGATTTTGTAGACTTCATTGTACTCTAATATATGAGATGATATATATGAGGAGATCCCATATTTTGATGATATGCATTTGATTTATGTATGGATGTTTATGCAGGATGATGAGTGATTGCTTAGATGGATATGTGTACATGTATGCAGTGATGAGATATTTCTTATATGCATGTTTTGATGATGATACTGACATATGAATGCAGGTTTATATATGTATGATTTGTTTGATTTTTGATGTAATGCTTTATGTATGTGTAAAGCGGAAAAATCGAACCCTAGTTGTTCTCCCCTCCCCAACTCCAAGGAGAGAGAAGGGAGAGTCACTAGGGTTGATGGTTTTCACTTAGGAGAGACTTTACATTCAAAAGAGGGGTTGAAACCCACAAGATCCAATCCCACACAATGCAGGGTTGGATTCTAAATGAGTTTCAAGGGTTAAGACATCAAGGATACCCTCTTTTGTAAAGAAATGTAGATAGAAAGATTGAACTAGGAATGCATGTAAAGTAGGAAAGATTCGCTTATAAACAGAGATAGGGATATGGGATGAAGCTGCGGACCTGGAATTAGCAGTAAAATGTCGAGATGGTGCTGTTCTGCAAATCTGAGCCAAAGTTGACGGGACAATGGCGCCCGACGTGCACACGGTCCTTCGAAAAATCCGCGAAATGAAGGTGGATCTGTTCGTCTCTGCACAAGGATTCCAGATCTTCAATTACAGCCGCGTACCTGCAACCTACACACAGAAAAGAGAAGACGATTGGCGGGTTAGGGATGAGGGGTTTGCCTTTAGGTCAAACCCCGGTTTTTGGAATTAACCAAGAAATGAGAATGCTGTAAATGTTTGTAATGTAAACAAGTACTGATACCTTGTTGTAAGAATGTTTGTATTCTTACATGCGAAGGTGTAATGTATGTTGTATGTTGTATGTGATCTCCTCTTCAATGGTTGAATCCTTGTCTTGAATGCAACACTTAGCCTTGAATGGAGACTTAGAATGCTCAATTGCTTGAAGGAATGCTTGAATGCTTGAATGTTTGAATGTTTGAATATCGCTTTCGCCTCTTTGCTCACATATGTCCTCCTCTTTTCTCTCTCTTTCTAGGAGAGGAAAAGTAGTTTATATACTTGTCAATTAGGGCTGATAGACTGATTTTCCCGACCTTAGGCCGACCAGGAAACATTATTTTCCAATTTGCAAACTTAAAGACCCGAAGCCCCATAAGAGACCGGGTCCAAAATAGGGCCAGGGACCAGGGCGTTGGGCGCCATGGTCCTAGGGGACCAGGGCGCTGGGCGCCCTAGTCCTAAAGGACCAGGGCGCTGGGCGCCATGGTCCCACCTCCAGGGACAACGGGGTGCAAGGAGGATCAGGCCAGGGTGCTGAAAAATGCAGTTTTTGATGTCATGAACAAGTTTCGGGGTCTCCATTCAGGTTCCGTGTTGCATCGCCATCGTGAAGACCCAAATGCAGTCAAAATTGCAAGTGTCGCAATTTTAGGACGCTACAGTATGTGATGCCATGATGATGATGTATGCTTATGATGATTGATGAACAAGATTTTGGTGTTTCCTATGCAATGATAATTTATGCGATGATGTTAATGCAATGGTCGAATGAATGATGTTATGTATGAATATGCATCTAGATGTTTTTAAATGAATGCAATATAAATAAACAAAATGTAAAGTACAAATGTTTATATGATAATGCCTTAATGAAAAATGGATAATATATAAAATGGTATGAACCAATGTGTTTTTGGAAACAAATGGATTTATGATTTTAAATGCGTAAATATAAGTTAAGTAAGAATGATAATGTGATGATATTATAACTTATGGTTTTAATAACTGTACCTTAATGCAATTAAAAAGAGGATAATGAATGTAATGTGAATGAATCCTAAAATGAGCATAATAAGGTACTTAATAATGAATGGATGCACCTTTTAACTATAAATGAATGTATGCAATATTAAATGATAAAGGATAATGAAAGGATGATGGATAATTGACACTAAATGAATGCCTAGGAAATGATTTAAAACAATCAAAGACAATTTAATCCCACGAATGAATCTAATTATTTATGATTGATGCAATGATGCAAATGTTTAATGAAAACTAATGTCCAAAACGAACTATATGCAATGTTAAGTTAAAAATGACATGAATGTACTTAATGCAAGATGCAACTAAATGCGATGATGATATGACCATGAGGAATGCAAGGTTTTTTGAGACTTTGCATGATGCATTGATGATGTATTAGAGTACTCGGTCATGATTGTATCCAAGACCAGCTTTTAATGGTCACTTTCGCATATAAAAGCCTACATATGAATGAATGAATGGATGGGTGATATGCAACAGAATGCAAGATATAAACAGATGAGATGAAATGATGATCCATAGTGCTCTATTTTCATCATTGAGCTTTAAAATGTTGGAAGAGAATACAAGCATCTTGACATAATGATTCAAGATGACCTGAGTATTCCTTACATGGATTTTATATAGCAAGTTAATACAAACGGCTTGATATAAGGGTCAAGTCGACCAGAGTATTGCTTGTGGAATAGACAAGGATTATCTCTGTTCATGCATGACTTGGATCCTCCTCCTTGATCTTAGGCTGATCATATCCCGAGACAAGTGCATACCGTACTAAGAGATAAAAACCTTTATCCAGTTTGGATGAGGTAGGAGGAACCAAAGGAAGAGCATTGTACCTGCAAACAAACAGTATATACATAAAGAATAAAGAATAAAGAATAAAGATCCTTGGTAATGGTTCATGCTCATATGGTCGAGGTATACGCTGTAGTCAGCAAGCCGTAATGATCTATGACTGCATTTTGCATAAGATCACATAGCTTGGTGAACTTCCCATGTAGACACCATTAGTACATGCCCTAGAACTTCATCGGAAATAATGCGCAAACGATACAGAACAATGCTGAAAGATCTTGATACAGATAAACGAATGATTATACTCACAAATCAACCAAGTATTTGATAGCTTAACATAATTTTCTTGTCAAAGAAAACGTCACATTTGTCTTTGTTTTGGTAAGGAAGGATGCATCCTTGTTGAAGACAGTTTTGAGTGTTGATGTTGATTTGTGTGGTCGATTGATAAATGGTCATCGTGTGAGTATTTTGTCAATGTTCATTTTTGGTATCTGCATGGATGAGTATGTACAAGGTGCTGCCATGTTTTTGTGTGATTTTTGATGTTTTTCGATTTTGAATTGTTTTTTTTTTTTTTTTTTTTTTGAATGTTTTTGGATTTTTGCGAGATATTTTCCAATGTTTTTGGTATTTTGATGATTGCTTGAATGAAGAACTTTAATGAATCATAAGACAATGTAGAATCCACTTCCATCAATAGGTTAAGGGCATTGCCCCCAGTTTTTAGACATGACTATGAAAAAGCGAGATGCTAGACGCATGAAGTATTATCATAATTACAGACAAATAACAAGCCATTGTTTTTGGACAGATGGATGTATGTATGAAGTAGATGTGATCGCAACAAGTCTGAAAGACCATGGAGCCATAGCCTTTACAAGTGGCACCTATTTGCCAGGTTTTCACCATCGTACTTACCCAAGGTGCCACCAGAGTGTTTGTTCACCGTTTGGATGCATGATTTTTCTTTACTTTTCTTTTTTTTTTGAATGTTTTTGTATTTCTTCAGGACATTTTTTTGAATGTTTTTGGTATTTTCTGGTATGTAGGGGAGCCTGATGCTCTGCACAGCTTAGGTATAAAACCGTTTGAGGTGCATGCTGTTGATTGGATCTGCAAGCGGTTCTCCTTCTGATGTAGCCAACTGATATGCCCCAGACCCGAATACAGCAGTGACAACATATGGGCCCAGCCAGTTTGATTCAAACTTGCCCTGATGTTCTCTGTTTGGTTGATTGCGAGGATTCTCTCGGAGAACAAGATCACCTACCTCAAATGTACGAGGTCTAACGCGGTGATTGTAGCTTCTGCTCATGCGCTGCTGATAGGCTTTGAGATGGTTGTATGCAGTTTGTCGCTTCTCATCAAGTAACTCTAAGTCCTGAAGACGGGATACTCTGTAAGCGTCATCATCTATCAGATTATGCAAGGAAACCCGTAATGATGGTATCTCGACCTCAATAGGCAAGATAGCTTCTGCACCATAGACCAAAGAATAAGGAGTTGCACCTGTAGGGGTTCGAATGCTAGTTCGATATGCCCATAGTGTCGGATTTAGTTGAACATGCCAGTCACAGCCGACATCATTGACTGTCTTCTTTAGGATCCTCAATATGTTTTTATTGGATGCTTCAGCCTGACCATTACCTTGTGGGTAATAGGGAGTGGAAAAGCGGTGTTGGATGTGAAATTTCTCACAAAGTTCGCGGACATCCTGATTTTTGAAAGGAAGACCGTTATCTGTGATGATGGACATTGGCACACCATACCGGCAGATGATGTAGTTGAGGATGAATGAGGCGATCTGCTTGCCGGTGACTTGGGTAAGTGGAACAGCTTCGATCCACTTGGTGAAATATTCGGTGGCGGTGATAATGAACTTATGGCCATTGGACGAAGATGGATGAATCTTACCCACAAGGTCGAGGCCCCATTGACAAAAAGGCCATGGTGTCGTGATTGGTTGCAGTTCCTAGGCGGGTGCATGTATCAGGTCGCCATGAACTTGGCATTTCTTGCACTTCCTGACAAAGTAGTAGGAATCCTTTTCCATAGATGGCCAATAGTATCCATTGCGCAGGAGTTTCTTGGCTAGTGATGGACCACTTGAATGAGTCCCGCAAATGCCTTCGTGTACCTCTTCCAAAGCCTTTGTTATCTCATCTTGTTCTAGACATCGAAGGAGAGTACCATCAAGACTGCGTCGGTATAGGGTTTCGACAATAATGGTATATCGAGCAGTTTGGCGAATGAAGGTTTTTCGTTGGTTATTCGATTGGTTGGGAGGAAGGGTATGATCGCGAAGATAGGTGTAAAACTCACCATACCATGGGGATTCAGGACCGACAAGGTGACATATCATCTCGGATTCAGGGATATCATAAGCGGGGATCCAAAGCTGTTCCACCAAGAACTCATAGCGTGTTGAATTTTGTGGAAGATCTAGGAGAGATGCGATGGTAGCCATAGCGTCAGCAGCTTGATTCTGATCTCTTGGTATCTACTCAAAAGTGATAATAGTAAATGATGTCTTTAAAGTGTCCACCATTTGCTTATATGGCATGAGTTTATCATCCTTGGTCTGATATTCATCAGTTGCTTGTCGAATGACCAGTTGTGAGTCGCCATATACTCGTAGTTCTTGTAATTTCCATTGTACGGCTAACCTGAGTCCTGTGATCAACGCCTCATACTCTGCTATGTTGTTGGTGCATGGAAATGTGAGCTTGTAAGACTTCAGGATGCTATCACCTTGAGGTGTGATAAACAAAATGCCTGCCCCCGAGCTGTGCCTAGTGTACGAGCCATCAAAGTATAGTTTCCATGGTTGTGCTGTTGTGATCATGAATATCTCTTCATCTGGAAAATTGGAAATGAGAGGATGATTGCCTATGAGAGGTGCATCAGCCAACTGATCCACAATGAATTGACCTTTGATAGCTTTACGGTCCACATACTCGATGTCAAATTCACTTAGAATCATCACCCATTTGGCCAAGCGACCTGTTAATGTTGCTTTGCTGAGTAAATACTTGAGTGGATCAATCTTTGCAATGAGCTGTACCTTGTGTGTCAACAGATAGTGCCTCAATTTTGTGGCTGCTAAGATTACTGCTAGGCAAGCTCGCTCAATAGGCATGTAATTGAGTTCATAGCCAACCAGTGTGCGAGAGATGTAGTATACAACACACTCTTTTCCTTCTGTATTATGTTGTGCCAGTAGTACACCCAATGCTGTACTTGTTGCTGAGATATAGAGTAACAATGGTCTACTTGGATCTGGTGGCATCAGCAAGGGTGGATTCATGAGATAGTCTTTAAGCGTCTGAAATGCTTGCTGGCATCTGGCATCCCACTGAAAAATGGATGTTCTTGTGTAGCAGGTTTGTGAATGGGTGACACTTATCAGCCAATTGTGCAATGAATCTTCGGATGGATTGAAGTCAGCCTTGTAATGTCCTTAGCTGGCTGATATTCTTTGGTGGTGGCATATCCATGATTGCTTTTACCTTTGTTGGGTCGACCTCAATACCTTTGCTTGAGACAATATATCCTAGAAGTTTCCCGGTGGTTACTCCAAAGACACATTTCTTTGGGTTGAGTCGAACATGGTATTGTTCCAGTCTATCAAAGATTTTATCTAAGATGTGGAGATGCCCTTCTCTGGTGAGTGATTTTGCTAGTAAGTCATCCACATAATCTTCCATCATGTTATGCATCATGTCATGGAAGATGGTGGTCATTTCTCTTTGATAGGTTGCTCCTGCATTCTTTAGACCGAAGGGCATTACATTCCAGCAATATGTGCCCCATGGACATGTGAAAGCTGTCTTATGTTGATCTTTTGGTGCGATCTTTATCTGATTGTATCCTGAAAAGCCATCCATGAGTGAAAGCATGGCATGTCCTGCTGTCAGATCCACTATGATGTCGATATTTGGAAGGGGGAAGTCATCCTTAGGACAGGCCTTATTCAGATCTCTGAAGTCAGTACAAATGCGGATGCCCCCTTTTGGCTTGCCAACAGGCACAATATTGGAGATCCACTCTGCATAATCAATGGGTTGAATGAAACCAACATCTAGGAGTTTCTTGAGTTCTGTTTTGACTAGCACTGCAATCTGGGGATGCATCTTACGAAGCTTTTGCTTGACAGGTTTGGCCCCTTCTGCTATAGTAAGGTGATGCATGACTAAATCAGGATCAAGCCCAGGCATGTCTGCATATGACCATGCAAAGTTGATCTGACGCTTCTGGAAGAACTCTATAAACTTAGGCTATTCTTCTGGAGTGAGAAGAGATGCCAGATGTATGATATGAGAATTTTCAAGAGTTCCCACATTGTATTCTTTGGTTTCTTCGATGAGAATCGTTGATCGTTCCTGTTGTGTACTATCAGGAAGAATGTCAAACCCTTCATCCTCAGGCGCCTCAGAGAGGTTTTCACCGTTGGATACGCTCTTTCTTTTTACTTTTGTTGGATCAAATAATGCCACAGTGTGGTTTTCACTAGAAGATCCATGTTTTATTGTTATATTTTTGCAGCTGAAAGGTTTGGCATCCGCCCCAAAGTATGCTGCGCTATTAAGTTCAATGGCGAACCCAGCTTTGTGATCCCCGCTTGGTAGGTTATCCCTTAATTCCAAAAAGTCAATGATGGCCTCATCATTTTGGAAGAAGTCAAGGCATGGGGAATTTGGTTGGTTCCATTCAATGAGTTCAGGGTGGATAATGGGCATTACCGCATCGATTAGGTTAAGTGCGTTGGACGTATCAGTGAGGGTTAAGACGTTATGGTGAAGGTCGTTAATGGTTCTCTCCCTGTCAGAATCAGGCGTAGGATGAGACGTAGGGTCTGTGGAAGATGTTTCCAGTTCAGGAACCCAAGTGGTCTTTATCTGTGCTTCTCCGTAAACAGGGATGTCTTTGCGTGGTGGAGGTGGTGATGTGTCTTCCTCATCTGAAGTGTTAAGCTGTATTGAATCAAATTCCCACTCATGTGAGTCGGTCTCTGAATCACTTTCCAGCATCCGATTACTATACCATACTGGGATGTCTTTTGAGTTAAATACTGCAGGTGTGATTGGTTGATGTACCTTTGTAGTGATCGGTGCTACAGGGCAGTTGATGAGGATCAAGGAATCTGGTATAGGGAGTATCGGTAATATTGACTCAGTGGCTTCTGCTAGAACTACTGGTGTCATAGATGCTGCTGCGGGTTCTGATACAATGGCTGCTGCTAATGGTGTTGCTGATGGGATTACTGGTTCGTTTGGTGGGATGAGTGGCATTGGTGATGGCTGTGTTGGGGTTTTGAGCCTCAGTGGGGCAGTTGGGATGGTGCTTGAGGGTGCTTTGATTATGAAAGGTGTCCGCTTTGCAGTAGGTGGACAAAATGGCTTGCTAGGTTTTCCTTTGAACTTGAGTTTAGGAAAGATCTCTTTTTCAAAGCCTAGGCCTGTATTTCCTTTGGGCTCGAATTCCGGTAGTAGAGGTTCATGTCGTCCTTGTTTGCAATATCCAAAAGCACTCTGACCATCATACCCCATTTTTTGCATAATGAGGAGACCTTTGCCATACTGATCCGTAGGAAGGGTAACTCACAGTATATCAGTGGTGATGGGATCTTTATAGATCCATTTCGCCAGGTCCTCATCTTGTGTTTCTTCCTCTTGACTCTTTCCAAGAATAAAAGGCGTCAAAGCACATGCTGGTATGTTTAGTGGTTGCTGGAGTACCTGCTATGGTTTGCCATGTGTTCTAGGAGAAGTGGGCATTTGTCCCACACAAAAGAGTTGACTCAAGTTGTATTCCCCAGGACCTTCCTCTGCGATCTTCATCTTAAGCTTTTCTTGCTTGGGTATAGTGGTGTTTGAACAGGCAAGAGAGGCGAGACTTATATATGATGTGGAAGAAATGGCCTCTCTATTATTAGGAACGGTAATCTCTGGTTGATGGCTGATATTATGGCAATATGCAAAGGGATTTGCATCACCCAGGATTGTGATCTCTACACCATTATGTGGGAACTTGATACATTGATTGTAGGTAGATGGAACGGCTTGCATGGTATGTATCCAAGGTCTCCCTAATAATAGATTGTATGGCAGAGGAAGGTCCAGAACCTGACAAATGATGTGTTTTACCACGGGTCCCACTCAGATTGGTAGTACCACAGCTCCTTTGGATGAACGCTCCGCATCGTCATAGGCTTTGATTGTGATCTTCTGACGAGGATCCACTGATTCTACAGCATATCCCAATGCTGTGACCAATTGTAGTGTGCAAATATTTAGGCCTGCTCCATTATCGATCAAGACTCGCTTGATCCTATGCTGGTTAATAAATCCTTCGATGTGGAGTGAGGCGTTATGTGGTTGTTGGTAGGAAGAGTTGTCACTTTCGGAAAAAGTGAGACAAGGTGATGACTTTAGACTTCCAACCATGGCTTGAAATTGGTCTGTATTCAGATTTGCAGGGACCGATGCTTCTTGGAGTACTTGATCCAAGATAGTTTTATGGGAGGGCGATAGGCGCAAAAGCTCTAAAATGGATATAAGCGCAGGGGTTTTGTCTAATTGTTCCACAAGATTGTACTACTTTGGGATGGAGGCGGTGCCTTGTGGAGCTGCCTTGATGGTAACTTTGCCGCGACGCGTAACAACATTGCAATTTGAATTGGTATTTTTGAAGGTTATGGTTGCAACTTGTTCACTGGCATCATACAGATGATTTATAGTGTAATTATACGCAGCCTGCGTATAATCAGTGGTATCAGTGCCTCTCCTGGAAGTGGAAGGACCCCTTTGATCTTGTGATGGAAGTGGATTTTTGAACATCAGATGATCATTATTTGTTGTTTTTGGGTCATGTCCTTCAATTTCAATTTCTCCTCGGTCAATAAGATCCTGAATAAGATATTTTAATCGGTGACAATTACTTGTCTTATGTCCTCTTCCTTGATGGAATTCACAGTGTTCAGTATCTCTCCACCATGCTGGTTTGACCTGAGGCTCATAGTTTGATAGTTTAGGTAGAGTGACCAAATTTTGAGAAATGAGTTGTCGCAATACTGTTTCAATGGGTTCCCCTAAGGGAGTGTATGTTCGTTTTTGTTTTTGTTGACGAGGTCTAGGTTCATCATGAGATGTGATGCGACCTTGATTGGAAGGAATGCTTGTGTTATTGTGAGGTGGAGGATTTTGTCCTGCAAATCGAACCACAGGTTGTGCGTTTTGGATAGTCCGGGCATCGACAACCCCATCGTTGACGATATTCTTGTTTTTATTCTAGAAGTTTGGTTTATCGCTATTGAAGCGTGGGCGAGGACCATCTTTTGGTTCATTAAAGATTTTGATGAGTCCTTTCTTGATGAGTGCCCGTTCACATTTTAAACCCTTGGTGATCATATCATTAAAAGAGTCTGTGTCTTTGACATCCAGGTGAAATTCCATTTCTTCATTTAAGTTGGAAATGAATATTTCCACTAGTTCTCGTTCAGGTAACTGAAGAGAACGTCTGCTAGACATTTGACGCCATCGTTGCAGGAATACTGAGAATTGTTCACCTGGTTTTTGTTTGGTGTTGCACAGATCAGCCATGGTGATGTCGCGTTCAATGTTATGAGAGTAATGAGCTAGGAATTTCTGGATGAGTTCCTCAAATGTTCTAATGCCTCCTAGTAGTCGGGAAAACCATGATGTGGTTGTTCCTCCCAAGCTTTGGGGAAAAAGGTGCATTAGGTATGTGTCTTCATATGCTACTTCAAGACAAGCGGAATGAAATTCTCGGACATGATCACGAGGATCTCCCTTTCCCCTATATTTTTCAAATTTGGGTGTTTCGAATCCTCGAGGAAATGGTGGCATGTAAAGATTCTTATCAAAAGGATAGGGACAGATGTCATTGAGTGAGAATTGGTTAGTCTTGACACCACTATGAAGCTGTTGGGTGAGATTCTCGACTTGTTGCCGCAACATCTCCATTTCATTTGGAGGAGGAGGTGGTGGGTTACCTCGAGGAATGTTATATCTGATGGGATCTCTACCTCTTTCCTCTTCATGGCGACTTTGTCTTTCTGATGCTCGTCTTAATTGGGCAAGATCAAAGTCTGAGGGGGGTTTTGCTCCTTCTTGAGCGAGTTTTAAGAAGTGAGCATCTGCATTGCTCCTGAGTATTTTGTCAAACAATCTGTTAAAGAGAGGGTTATGCTGAGCCCTTTCTATTGTTGCAGGAGTAGGAGTACTTGGGTTTTCGTCATTTGCATTTCCTCCAAGTGCTTATTGGAATTCATTGAGATTTTCCTCTTCTTCTTCTTCTTCTATTTCCATTTCTCGTTGCCGTGACTGTGATCGGGTTTGAGCCATTTTGTTTATGAGTCTTTGTTGAAATTGCATGAAAATGATGATGAGTTTTTGATGAAATGAGAGATTTGATGATTGGTGAATTGTGTTGCATGTGGATCTCTTAACACTTTTAAGGTAGATGTAACCGAAATTCCTTCTTTGAATTGCTTGCTTGTTTGATAAGATTTTATGTGATAAGGTGTAGAGAAATCTGAGATGTGTTACAGATTGAACTACCTAGTAATGAGAGGATTCACTCATGAACTAGTTTTAACCTGTGTAGTTGTGTCTCTTAGGATGAGCTTATCCTAGATGTAGAAACAATCTAAAAAGTGATGTGAAGTGTTTGATTTCAAACAATATCTAAAAGAGAACTTGGAACAATAACCTCTTAATGTTTTGAGAGTTGGGATGGATTGATGATGAAATGATGATGTATGAGTGAGATGATGGATGCAAATGTTTTCAACTTCAATAAAAACTTTGTGTTACAAATGGGACAAACTCTACCTCTTCCCTTTCAGGTGTTGGAGGTATTTCTCGAGCTGTGTTGTAGGTGATGCAGACGTTTGGGAAGAAGTTGGGATTAATCTTTCCTCCTTGATTTTTGTGATAACTCAGAGCTCTATATTGCATAAAAGCTCTGCGGTTCAATGATTCGGAATCAAATTCGTTTGTTTTGCCTTGAAGGTAGAGACGCATGTGATGTAGAAAGACTCTATGGGAGACAAAGATTTGTCGATTGATATAGAAGAATTTCCTCCTTTTGATCAAAGCCTTTGAGCTTAATGGTCTTCTTTTCAAGGTGATATTCTGATGACGCTTCTTCTTTCGCAAGATGTGAAGAATGATCATAAAATTTGACTCTTTGTTGTTTGCACCTTGTTTTTGATGTGTTTGTTTGTTTTTGGTAAGATGTTGGATGAATAATTTGTTTTTGGGATTGACTTTCCGATTTTTCTTTTGACAAGAAAACAAAGCAAGCACACAAACACAAGAATGTTGCCTAAAAGGCACAAAATGAGTATGGGTCTAGATCAACCCAATCCTTGGACTTGTATATGACCCTTCCTTTAGATGTATTTTAAGGTGTATTTCCAAAGCCTGAAGTCGGCTCAATTTGCACTAGGTCTGTAAAACGAACACACTTCAAACACTTTTTATCCCTAAGGTCAAATGGCCAGTTGTGATAAATTTAGCCCACATCTTGATATTTCTTCGACTTTGGTACTACATACCTTATGAATCCCGCCTTGGCAGGTAAGGATGTGATATACTAAGTCTTGCACGAGCATAACAAATAGATGATCCCTATGATGGGGGAGTCACCACTTTTATCAAGCCACAAGTGACTTTTCAAAAAGCTATGTTTCTACTCAAGGAAATATGTATGGTGAGTATCTTGGGAGCAAAACCATCTATGCTCTTGAACTAAATTATATCGCAAATATTCTCAATCAATAGAACGGGTGGGCTACTACTTAAAGGTGTTTAGTCATGTTCGATGTTTTTGGACATAAGTTCATTCTACAGTAACTCACTTAAGAGCCTTGTAATTGGTGGTGGGGCCCATTTGTCCTTTTGGCCAGTTACAGTGTAGGAACAGCTATACCCAAGGCTACAGCTTTCGCTCTCACCTGATTTCTATAGCGGCTCGAAGGATTTACCGCTCGAGGTCGTTCCCAAGAGTATCGATCCCTTGGCAGGCCTCTCTTAAAAAGATAAAATTTTGAGTGTTACTAACACTTTTCTCTTGCACCTAGGACCACGAAAGCCAAGGGAGAGGATAGTGTGTGTTAGAGGTAGGACCACTCGACTGACTTTTGTGCACAAGTGTGCCAAACACGTAAAACACTTGTTCTTTTTAATCCAGCATTTCAAAATGTGGTCTAACTATTTGGAGATGTTGCTCCAATAGCCATGGTGTTCTTTTTAACTTTCAAAGGCAATGTGTTTTGTAATCTAGAATTCGAAAATCCTGGTCAACTTAATGAAAAACACGTTTGCTTGAAGTAAAATTTGTTTTGCAAAAATCTAAACAAGTGGATTGTTCTTTTTATTTGCCCAAAATTGAAGTGTGGCTTGTGATTTTTAAGTTTGATGCAAGGAAAGCAAAGTTGTTTGTTGATTTTAAGCACCAAAAGACAATTTATCCTAACTAGAAAGCGATACAAGTTTGTGTTTTGTCAAGTTTTTAAGCACCAAAAGACAAATTTGTGATTTTTATGGTGAGTTTTTAACCTGCACAAACAAAAACGTGTTAGTAAAATCGATGTTCAAGGGGGGCTTCCACAAGCCTAAGAATTTCCATTTTTGTGGTTACGAGGCGATTTGGACGACACTCTGTTACAATAGCGCTAGTCTGTGTTTAAGCAGAGGCGCTACTTAACACAAAAGCGCTTAAAGAAGGGGAGAGACAGAGAGGTCAAAAGCACTAGAAGTTTTCCAATAGCGCTAGAAGAACTAAGAAAGCGCTAAAACAGTTTCAAAAGCGCTGAAATTTGGTCAATAGCGCTATTTCAAGAACAATAGCGCTAAAAGCATAAATGACAGTAGTGCTGAAACGTGTTCAATAGCGCTAAAGCGCAACTTGTGTGACAATTTCAACAATCAGACATGTTAGTTAAAAAAAAATGATATGTTTTTGGTGCTTGGATTCACGTCAGGTTCACCAAATGATGCCCTCCTAAATGGCACAAGGTTAGCAAATAATAAATAACACAAAAGACACGAAACCGTTAGTGTTAGTCAATCAAAAACTAATCTAAAAAGGCATACCAAGAGAGACACTAAAAACATGCAAGCATATTTAACTATCAAAGCAAACATGATGAGGCATCTCCAAATACCTCCTAACATGCTCTTAGTTTCTTTCTCCCTTGTTCCTCTCCTCTCCAAGTTCCAAAATAGTGTAGCTCTCAGCAACTTTTTGCACTATGGATGCTTATGGAGGATTGAGATTGTAGTATTGTGCTTCAAATATGAAATTGAAAGCTAATACTATGCTATTGATGCTAAAATGATATATTTTAACCAAAATAACAAGATATTAGATTGCCTATGCTAAAATGCTCTCTTAAAATGCCTATAGCCTAAATGCATACAAGTTTTCAGGATCTGGATTATGAAGAAATGGGCTCTATTTATAGGAAAAATGGAGCAATGGATGGTTGAGATTGAGTAATCTCAACAAGGGTCAGGATTGAATGATTTCAAATCCATGTGAGGGCTTTCAACCCAATCCCAGGATGACAAGTGTCAATGTGAGATAGGTTGAGAGGGGAGGGAATAAGCATTAAATGCCTGATATGACCTTGGGATTTTAGACTCAAGGTTGGTTGAATGAATAAACTCTTTATTCAAAATAATAAAGCTTTTATCCAATGGATAAACTCTTGTGCAAATGTGAAATGGATGAATATGGTCAAGACAATAAATGTTTGGGGGGACAAGTTTGAAATAACCATAAATGGTCATGTAAGAGCCATTAGTGGTCTTGGAAGACTTTGGGGGTTAATTTGTTGAACACACAAAGCATTAAATGTTTTTCAAAGACTTTGGAGTTTTTGAGAAGTGACTCCATTTTGCTTAGGAATGTGACAATAATTAGGGGATGGATTAGGCTAATTAGGAAGGGGTTAGAAGAATCTAGAAGGGGATTAGATTTTGCAAGTGGATTTGGTGGGTGAGGGAAAATAGGATTTTATTAAAAATAAAAATTCATTTATTTCAATAAATGTGTGCAAGTTGCATTTGTAGGTGATGCTCTGCAAAAAGGATTAGAAAATCTGTTTGATGGCAACACACACAAGAGCACAAGAAACAAACGTTAGTGTTAGCAACAAAAGATTATCCTAAACAGGCATATCAAGAGAGATATTAAGCATGAAATAGAAAGCATATAAACATAAAATGAAATAGCTAATCAAGATGCTCATAGTTGCTCCTCCCTTGTTCCTCTCCTCTCCAAGTCCCAAATGAGTGTAGCTCTCAGCAACTTTTTGTACTATGGATGCTTATGGAGGATTGAGATTTAATACTAAGCTTCAAATATGAAATGAAAAGCTAAATACTATGCTAGAGTAGATAGTGATGCTATGAAAAAGCTCTATGCTAATGCCAGTATAACAACAATACTCTAAAATGCTTCTCCTTTTGCTTGAGGAGAAGGGTTCTATTTATAGAAGAAATAGGGAAATGAAGGGTTAAGATTGAGCAATCTTAACAAGGGTTAGGATTGAAAGTTGGGGATCCATGTGCACAATTGGCACCAATAAAATGGTGACAAGTTTCAACATAGGATTGGGTTGAGAGAAGAGGTTGGAGGCATTAAAGGCCTGAGAAGACTTCATGGTTATCTAGAAGGTAAGGGTCAAGTCTAAATTAAGATTACCCATTGGATTAAGAGTTAATCCAAGGATAAACCTTTGTGCAAATGTTTAAGAGATAATCATGGTCAAAGCATTAATGGCCTGATGAGACCTTTGGGTTGGGTAGAGGTTGAGTCAAAACAAATGTTTTAACCATGTGGGAGGGTTGAATTAACCATTAATGGTTATTGGAGACTTTGGGGATTAAGTGGTTGAAGGTTGGAAGCCTTCAATGGTTTTCAAAGACTTTGAGGGTTAATTTGTTGAACACACAAAGCATTAATTGCTTTTCAAAGACTTTGGAGTCTTTGAGAAGTGACTCCAATTTGCTTAGGAATGTGACAATATTTAGGGGATGGATTAGGCTAATTAGGAAGGGTTTAGAAGAATCTAGAAGGGGTTTAGGCATACAAGTGGATTTTGTAGGAAAATGCAAGTGGGAGAAATTTTGGTATTTTCAATTAAAATAAAATCATTTATTTCAATTAAATGGTGTAATTTGCATTTGGATAAATATTCAAATAAATATTAATTTATTTAAATGAGAAAAATGAAGATAAAGCATTAAAATGCTTGAAGACTTTGAGGGAAACCATTAAAGGCTTGAAGACTTTAAGGAAAACCATTAAAGTCTTAAGAAGACTATAGAAGGAAGCCATCAAGTTTGAAGACTTTAAAGCCATCAAGTTTGACTACTTTAAGGGAAACCATTAAAGGTTTCAAGTGGGTGAGGATAAATAGGATTTTAAATAAATAATTTATTTAAAATAGTTGTGCAACTTGCTTTTGTAAGAAAATACAAGTGGGTGGAGGATAAAGGTGATTTAAATAAATGATTTATTTATTTAAATAATTGTGCAACTTGCATTTGTAGGAAAATGCAAGTGGGTAGAGGATAAAGGTGATTTTAAATAAATGTTAATTTATTTAAATGTGAGAGGTGGGATTTGGGGGTTTTAAATAAATATTAATTTATTTAAATGTGAGAGAAGATTTAATTAAATAAATATGATTTATTTATTTAATTAATGGTCTGAATTTGGTTAAGTGAATTAAATCAAATAAATTGAATAATTTATTTAATTAATAGGAGAATACGGTTAAGATGAATTAATTAAATATTAATTTAATTAATTATTAATTGATGGTTAAATAATCAAATAAATACTAAGTATTTATTTAATTAAGTGGACAGATTTATGTGACTACATTTGCCCCTCTTTGAGACGGTGCAGTTTATCGCGTCGTTTCAAAGAAAGAAAAATAGGTGTGAAGAAATGCCCCATAAAATGTAAATTTAATGGGTGGTATGCCCCCTCGAGAGATGGGCCGATTTTTTTTGAAAAATCGGGCGATCTCTCGAAAAAAAATGAAAAGTGGAGGGGATGTAGAATAGAAGAAATTAGAACTAATGATGAAAGAATGGGAGAAAATGGAGTGAATATGAAGAAACAACAAGCCAACGAGTACCCTGAGGTCATGCAAGAGATACATAGCAGATGTAGTGTGGGGTTTTGATTGATGCTATACAATTGATCAAAATTGGTTGGACAATCTGGTGCAATCGGTTTAATTGCCCCGGTCAAGTCAAAGCGTGACAGTTGATGTCAGTTGGTCGCTTGAACATGATAAAGTCTGAGTAAGTGAATCAAAGTGACCTGATGGTGACTTAGACAATTGATGTAATTGTCCGATGAAGTCAAGGTATATGAAGCAAAATACTCGTTGAGACGTAGACAATTGATGTAATTGTCCGTTGGATTGTGTTTGATTGGTTGATCAATTGATAATGTGTGTGTGATGGATGGTTGTGGGGAATCATGGCAACCCCGTTGAGACTAGGTCATTGTGATAAATGCCTGATGTAGTCTAGGATTACCATAATCGATTACCTGTTGAGACCCGAAGATACTTGATCAGAGTATCTGTTGATAGTCTAGGTGTGTGGGAGTCGATGTATCTGTGTAGATAGAGTAACTGGCTTAATTTTGTGGATGAGTGAGGATGGGAAGCGATGAAGGGATTAGGATGATGTTGATGATCAGGATAGGGAGGGTGAGGGGGGATTCGATGTTAGATAGAAGATATGGAGGACTAGGACCGAGTCCTATGGAAGAAGATGAGTAAAATAGAGTATGCATTATTATGACTACGTATGCATGATATGCCGCTATTATGAATGTATGGATGGATGGAATGCAACGAAATGCAATATATACAGATGAGATGGAATGACGATCCATGGTGCTTTATTTTTCATCATTGAGCTTTAAAATGTTGTAAGAAAATACAAGCAACTTGACATAAAGATTCAAGATGACCAGAGTATTTCTTACATGGATTTTGATATAGCAAGTTAATACAAGCAACTTGATATAATGGATCAAGTTGACCTGAGTATTGCTTGCGGAACAGATAAGGATTATCTCCTTTCATGCATGACTTGGAACGTCCTCCTTGATCTTAGGCTGATCATATCCTGAGACAAGTGCATACCGTAATAAGAGATAAAACCTTTATCCAAATTGGATGAGGAGGAACCAAAGAATGAGCATTGTACCTGCAAACAAACAGTATATACATAAAGAATAAAAGAATATGGATCCTTGGTAATGGTTCATGCTCATATAGTCGAGATATACGCTGTAGTCAGCAAGCCGTAGTGATCTATGACTGCATTTGGCATAAGATCACGTAGCTTGGTGAACTTCCCACGTAGACACCATTAGTACATGCCCCAGAACTTCATCGGAAATAATGCGCAAATGATACAAAACAATGCTGCAAGATCCTGATACAGATAAACAAACGATTGTACTCACAAATCAACCAAGCATTTGATAGCTTAACATAATTTTCTTGTCAAAGAAAACGTCACTTTTGTCTTTGTTTTGGTAAGGAAGGATGCATCCTTGTTTTAAAGACAGTTTTGGATTGTTGATGTCGATTGTTTTGGTTGATTGATAAGTGGTCATTTGTGTGAGTGTTTGTGTCAATGCTTGTTTGGTATCTGCTCGAATGAATATGTACAAGGTGTTGTCATGTTTTTGGGTGTTTTTTCAATGGTTTTGTCGATGTTTTTGGATTTTGAATTGTTTTGAATGTTTTTGGTATTTTTGCGAGATATTTTTGAATGTTTTTGGATTTTTGATGATTGTTTGAATGAAGAACTTAATGAATCATAAGACAATGTAGAATCCACTTCCATCAATAGGTTAAAGGCATTGCCCCCAGTTTTAGACATGACTATGAAAAAGCGGGATGCAAGATGTATGGAGTACTATCATAATTGCAGAGGAATAACAAGCCATGGTTGATGGATGGATGGATGTATGTATGAAGTAGATGTGATCGCCACAAGTCTGAAAGATAATGGAGCCATAGCCTTTACGAGTGGCGCCTGTTTGCCAGGTTTTCACCATCGTTCTTACCCAAGGTGCCACCGGAGTGGTTGTTCACCGTTTGGATGCATGATTTTTCTTTACTTTTTTTTGAATGTTTTTATATTTTCTTTAGGACATTTTTCTGAATGTTTTTTGGTATTTTCTGATAGGCAGGGGAGCCTGATGCTCTATATACCTTAGGTATAAAACCGTTTGAGGTGCATGCTATTGATTGGATCTGCGAGCGGTTCTCCTTCTGAAGTAGCCAACTGATATGCCCCGGACCCGAATACAGCAGTGACAACATATGGGCCCAGCCAGTTTGATTCAAACTTACCCTGATGTTCTCTGTTTGGTTGGTTACGAGGATTCTCTCGTAGAACAAGATCACCTACCTCAAATGTACGAGGTCTAACTCGGTGATTGTAGCTTCTGCTCATGCGCTGCTGATAGGCTTTGAGGTGATTGTATGCAGCTTGTCGTTTCTCATCAAGTAACTCTAAGTCCTGAAGGCGTGAGACTCTGTATGCTTCATCATCAATGAGATTATGCAAGGAAACTCGTAATGATGGTATCTCAACCTCAATAGGTAAGATAGCTTCGGCACCATAGACCAATGAATAAGGAGTTGCACCTGTAGGGGTCCGAATGCTAGTTCGATATGCCCATAGCGCTGGATTCAATTGAACATGCCAATCACGGCCGGCATCATTGACTGTCTTCTTTAGGATCCTCAATATGTTTTTATTGGATGCTTCGGCCTGACCATTGCCTTGTGGGTAATAGGGAGTGGAAAAGCGGTGTTGGATATGAAATTTCTCACAAAGCTCACGAACATCCTGATTTTTGAAAGGAAGACCGTTATCTGTGACAATGGACATGGGCACACCATACCGGCAGATGATGTAGTTGAGGATGAATGAGGCGATCTGCTTGCCGGTGACTTGGGTAAGTGGAACAGCTTCGATCCACTTGGTGAAATATTCGGTGGCGGTAATAATGAATTTATGGCCATTGGATGAAGATGGATGGATTTTACCCACAAGGTCAAGGCCCCATTGACAAAAAGGCCATGGTGTTGTGATTGGTTGTAGTTCCTGTGCTGGTGCATGTATCAGGTCGCCATGAACTTGACATTTCTTGCATTTTTTGACAAAGTAGTAGGAATCCTTTTCCATAGATGGCCAATAGTATCCAGCTCGCATGAGTTTCTTGGCTAGTGACGGACCACTTGAGTGAGTCCCGCAAATTCCTTCATGTACCTCTTCCAAAGCCTTTGTTATCTCATCTTGTTCCAGACATCGAAGGAGAGTACCATCAAGACCGCATCGGTATAGGGTTTCGGCAATAATGGTATATCGAGCAGTTTGGCGAATAAAGGTTTTACGTTGGTTATTTGATTGGTTGGGAGGAAGGGTATGATCGCGAAGATAGGTGTAGAACTCACCGTACCATGGGGATTCAGAACCGACAAGGTGACATATCATCTCGGATTCAGGGATATCATAAGCGGGGATCCAAAGCTGTTCTACCAAGAACTCGTAGCGTGTTGAATTCTGTGGAAGATCTAGTAAAGATGCGATGGTAGCCATGGCGTCAGCAGCTCGATTCTGCTCTCTTGGTATCTGCTCAAAAGTGATAGTAGTAAATGATGTCTTTAGAGTGTCCACCATTTGTTTGTATGGCATGAGTTTATCATCTTTGGTCTGATATTCATCAGTTGCTTGTCGAATGACCAGTTGCGAGTCGCCATATACTTGTAGTTCTTGTAATTTCCATTGTACGGCTAACCTGAGTCCTGTGATCAAGGCCTCATACTCTGCTATGTTGTTTGTGCATGGAAATGTGAGCCTGTAAGACTTCGGGATGCTATCACCTTGAGGTGTGATAAACAGAATGCCTGCCCCCGAGCCGTGCCTAGTGTATGAACCATCAAAGTATAATTTCCATGGTTGTACTTCTGTGAGCATGAATATCTCTTCATCTGGAAAATTGGAAATGAGGGGATGATCGCCTATGAGTGGTGCATCGGCCAACTGATCTGCAATAACTTGACCTTTGATAGCTTTACGGTCCACATACTCAATGTCAAATTCACTTAGAATCATCACCCATTTGGCCAAGCGGCCTGTCAATGCTGCTTTGCTGAGTAAATACTTGAGTGGATCAATCTTTGCAATGAGTTGCACCTTGTGTGTTAACAGATAGTGCCTCAGTTTAGTGGCTGCCAAGATTACTGCTAGGCAAGCTCGCTCAATAGGTGTGTAATTGAGTTCATATCCCACCAGTGTGCGAGAGATGTAGTAAATAGCACACTCTTTTCCTTCTGCATTATGTTGTGCCAGTAATACACCTAATGCTGTACTTGTCGCTGAGATATAAAGTAACAACGGTCTACTTGGATCTGGTGGCATCAGCAATGGTGGATTTATGAGATAGTCTTTAAGCGCCTGAAATGCTTGCTGGCATCTGTCATCCCACTGAAAGCGGATGTTCTTGTGTAGCAGGTGTGTGAATGGGTGACACTTATCAGCCAATTGTGCAATGAATCTGCGGATAGATTGAAGCCGTCCTTGTAGTGTTCTTAGCTGACTGATATTCTTTGGAGGTGGCATGTCCATGATTGCTTTAACCTTTGCTGGATCGACCTCAATGCCTTTGCTTGAGACAATGTATCCTAGAAGCTTCCCGGAGGTCACTCCGAAGACACATTTCTTTGGGTTGAGTCGAACATGGTATTGTTCCAGTCTATCAAAGATTTGATCTAAGATATGGAGATGTCCTTCTCTTGTGAGTGATTTTGCTAGTAAATCATCCACATAATCTTCCATCATAGTATGCATCATGTCATGGAAGATGGTGGTCATTGCTCGTTGATAGGTCGCTCCTGCATTCTTTAGACCAAAAGGCATTACATTCCAGCAGTATGTGCCCCATGGACATGTGAAGGTTGTCTTATGTTGGTCCTCTGGTGCGATCTTTATTTGATTGTATCCCGAAAAGCCATCCATGAGTGAAAGCATGGCATGTCCTGCTGTCAAATCTACTATGATGTCAATATTTGGTAGAGGGAAGTCATCCTTAGGACATGCTTTATTTAGATCTCTGAAGTCTGTACAAATGCGGATGCCCCCTTTTGGTTTGCCAACTGGCACAATATTGGAGATCCATTCTGCATAATCAATTGGTCTAATGAAACCAACATCCAGGAGTTTCTTGAGTTCTGTTTTGACTAGCACGGCAATCTGAGGATGCATCTTACGAAGCTTCTGCTTGACAGGTTTGGCTCCTTTTGCTACTGTGAGATGATGCATGACTAAATCAGGATCAAGCCCAGGCATGTCTGCATATGACCATGCAAAGTTGATCTGACGCTGTTGGAAGAACTCTATAAATTGAGGCTGTTCCTCTGGAGTGAGAAGAGATGCCAGATGTATGATATGAGGGTTTTCAGGAGTCCCCACATTGTATTCTTTAGTCTCCTCAATGAGAATCGTCGATCGTTCCTGTTGTGTACTAGCAGGGAGAATGTCAAACCCTTCATCCTCAAGTGCCTTAGAGAGGTTTTCACCGTTGGATACGCTCTTTCTTTTTACTTTTGTTGGATCAAACAGTGCCACAGTGTGGTTTTCACTGGAAGATCCATGTTTTAATGTTATATTTTTGC
Source organism: Cryptomeria japonica (assembly GCF_030272615.1). Lineage (NCBI taxonomy): Eukaryota > Viridiplantae > Streptophyta > Pinopsida > Cupressales > Cupressaceae > Cryptomeria > Cryptomeria japonica. The sequence goes on from NC_081408.1 coordinate 544,700,777, forward strand.
AGCTGAAGGGTTTGGCATCCGCCCCGAAGTATGCTGCGCTATTAAGTTCAATGGCGAATCCAGCTTTGTGATCCCCGCTTGGTAGATTATCTCTTAATTCCAAAAAGTCAATGATAGCCTCATCATTTTGGAAGAGGTCAAGACATGGGGGATTTGGTTGGTTCCATTCGATGAGTTCAGGGTGGATAATGGGCATTACTTCATCGATTAAGTTAAGTGCGGGAGATGTATCAGTGAGGGTTAAGACAGTGTGGTGAAGGTCATTGATGGTACTCTCCCTGTCAGAATCCGGCGTAGGATGAGATGTAGGGTCTGTGGAAGATGTTTCCAGCTCAGGTACCCAAGTGGTCTTTATCTGTGCTTCTCCGTAAACAGGAATGTCTTTGCATGGCGGAGGTGGTGATGTGTCTTCCTCATCTGAAGTGTTAAGCTGTACAGAATCAAATTCCCACTCATGTGAGTCGGTCTCTGAATCACTTTCCAGCATCCGATTGCTATACCATACTGGGATGTCGCTGGAGTTGAATACTGCAGGTGTGATTGGTTTATGTACCTTTGTGGTGATCGATGCTGTAGGAACCGTGATGGGGTTTAAAGGATTTGTTACTGGAAGTATTGGTAATGGTGACTCAGTGGCTTCTGGTAGAACTACTGGCACCATAGATGTTGCTGCGGGTTCCAATGTAGTTGCTGCTACTATTGGTGTTATTGATGGGATTACTGGTTCGATTGGTGGTATGTTTGGCACTGGTGATGGTTGCGGTGGGGTTGTGAGCCTCGATGGGGCAATGGCAATATTGCTTGATGGTGCTTTGATTATGAAAGGTGTCCTCTTTGCAGTAGGTGGGCAAAATGGTTTGCTGGGTTTTCCTTTGAATCTGAGTTTAGGAAGGATCTCTTTTTCAAAGCCAAGGCCTGTATTACCTTTGGGCTTGAATTCTGGTAGTAGAGGTTCGTGTCGTCCTTGTTTGCAGTATCCCAAAGCACTCTGACCATCATATCCCATTCTTTGCATAATGAGGAGGCCTTTGCCATATTGTTCCGTAGGAAGTGTAACTTGCGGTTTGTCAGTGGTGATGGGATCTTTATAGATCCAGTCCGCTAGGTCCTCATCTTGTGTTTCTTCCTCTTGACTCTTTCCAAGGACGAAAGGCGTCAAGGCACGTGCTGGCGTGATTAGTGGTTGTTGGAGCAACTGCTGTGGTTTACCATGTGTTCTAGGAGAAGTGGGCATTTGTCCCACACAAAAGAGCTGACTCAAGTTGTATTCTCCAGGACCTTCCTCTGCTACTTTCATCTTAAGCTTCTCTTGCTTGGGTATAGGGATGTTTGAACTAGCAAGAGAGGCAGGATTTACATATGATGTGGAAGAAATAGCTTCCCTATTATTAGGAACAGTAATCTCCGGTTGATGGCTGATATTATGGCAAAATGCAAAAGGATTTGCATCACCCAGGATTGTGATCTCTGCACCATTATGTGGGAACTTGATACATTGATGGTAGGTAGATGGAACGGCTTGCATGGCATGTATCCAAGGTCTCCCTAATAATAGATTATATGGCAGAGGAAGGTCCAGAACCTGACAAATTATGTGTTTTACCACAGGGCCCACTCGGATTGGTAGCACCACCGCTCCTTTGGATGAACGCTCTGCATCATCATAGGCCTTGATGGTGATCTTCTTGCGAGGATCCACTGATTCTATTGCATATCCCAATGATGTGACCAACTGTAGTGTACAAATGTTTAGGCCTGCTCCATTATCTATCAAGACTCGCTTGATCCTGTGTTGGTTGACAAAGCCTTCAATGTGTAGCGAAGCATTATGAGGTTGTTGGAAAGAAGAGTTGTCACTTTCGGAAAAAGTGAGACAAGGTGATGACTTTAGATTTCCAACCATGGCTTGAAACTGGTCCGTATTCAAGTTTGCAGGGACTGACGCCTCTTGGAGTGCTTGATCCAAGATAGTTTTATGAGATGGTGATAGGCGCAGTAGTTCTAAAATGGATATGAGCGCAGGGGTTTTGTCTAATTGTTCCACAAGATTGTACTGCTTTGGGATGGAGGTGGTGCCTTGTGGAGCTGCCTTGATGGTAACTTTGCCGCGACACGTAACAACATTGCAATTTGAGGTGGGATTTTTGAAGGTGATAGTTGCAATTTGTTCACTGGCATCATACAGGTGATTGACAGTGTAATTATACGCAACCTGCGTATAATCAGTGGTATCAGGACCTCGTCTGGAAGTGGAAGGACCCCTTTGATCTTGTGATGGAAGTGGATTCTTGAACATCTGATGATCATTATTGGTTGTTTTTGGGTCATGTCCTTCAATTTCAATTTCTCCTCGGTCAATAAGATCCTGAATGAGATCTTTCAATCGGTGACAATTACTTGTCTTGTGTCCTCGTCCTTGATGGAACTCACAATGTTCAGTATCTCTCCACCATGCTGGTTTGACTTGAGGCTCATAGTTGGATAGCTTAGGTAGAGTGATCAAATTCTGAGAAAGGAGTTGTCGCAACACTGTTTCAATGGGTTCCCCTAAGGGAGTGTATGTACGTTTTTGTTTTTGTGGACGAGGTCTTGGTTCATCCCGAGATGTGATGCGACCTTGATTAGGAGGAACATTTGTGTTATTTTGAGGTGGAGGATTTTGTCCTGCAAACCGAACCACAGGTTGTGCATTTTGGACAGTCCGAGCATCCACAACCCCATTGTTGACGATATTCTTATTCTTGTTCCAGAAGTTCGGTTTATCGCTATTGAAGCGCGGGCGAGGTCCATCTTTTGGTTCATTAAAGATTTTGATGAGTCCTTTTTTGATGAGTGCCCGTTCACATTTTATACCCTTGGTGATCATATCGTTAAAAGAATCTGTATCTTTGACATCCAGGTGAAATTCCATTTCTTCGTTTAAGTTGGAAATGAAAATTTCCACTAGTTCTCGTTCAGGTAACTGAAGAGAACGTCTGCTAGACATTTGGCGCCATCGTTGCAGGAATACTGAGAATAATTCACCTGGTTTTTGTTTGGTGTTGCATAGATCAGCCATGGTGATGTCGCGTTCAATGTTATGAGAGTAATGAGATAGGAACTTCTGGATGAGTTCCTCAAATGTTCTAATGCCACCTGGTAGTCGGGAAAACCATGATGTGGTGGTTCCTCCCAAGCTTTGGGGAAAAAGGCGCATTAGGTATGTGTCCTCATAAGCCACTTCAAGACAAGCGGAATGAAATTCTCGGACATGATCACGGGGATCCCCCTTTCCTCTATATTTTTCAAATTTGGGTGTTTCAAACCCGCGTGGAAAGGGTGGCATATAAAGATTCCTATCAAACGGATAGGGACAGATGTCGTTAAGTGAAAATTGATTGGTCTTAACACCACTATGAAGTTGTTGGGCGAGATTCGCGACTTGTTGCCGCAACATCTCTATTTCATTAGGAGGAGGAGGTGGTGGGTTACCTCGAGGGATGTTATATCTGATGGGATCTCTACGCCTTTCCTCCTCATGGCGACTTTGTCTTTCTGATGCTTGTCTTAATTGGGCAAGATCAAAGTCTGAGGGGAGTTTGGCTCCTTCTTGAGCGAGTCTTAAAAAGTGAGCATCCGCATTGCTCCTTAGTATTTCATCAAATAATCTATTAAAATGAGGGTTATGCTGAACCCTTTCGATTGTTGAAGGAGTGGGTGTACCTGGGTTTTCATCATTCCCATTTCCTCCAAGTGCTTCTTGAAATTCATTGAGGTTGTCCTCTTCTTCCTCAATTTCTATTTCTCGTTGCCTTGATCGTGATCGGGTTTGAGCCATTTTGTTCGCAAGTTTGTTTTTGAAGTTGATTGAAGATGATGATGAGTTGTTCGATGAAAGATGGATGATTAGTGGATTGTAGATCTCTAGCACTCTAAAGGTAAATGTAACCAGAATTCTTTCTTTGAATTGCTTGTTTGTTTTGATGAGTTTGGATGTGATAAGGTGTAGAGAAATCTGAGATGTGTTACAGATTTTGACTACCTAGTAATGAGAGGATTCACTCATGAACTAGTTTTAACCTGCGTAGATGTGTCTCTTAGGATGAGCTTATCCTAGATGTAGAAACAATCTAAAAGTGATGTGATGTGTTTGATTTCAAGCAATATCTAAAAAAGGAATCTTGGGACAAGAACCTCTTAATGTTTTGAGAGTTTTGGGATGAATTGATGATGGAAAAATGATGTATGAATGAGATGATGGATGTTTTGTTTTCAACTTTAATAAAAACTTTGTGTTACAAATGGAACAAACTCTTCTTCTTCCCTTTCAGGTGTTGGTGGCATTTCTCGAGCTGTGTTGTAGGTGATACAGATGTTTGGGAAGAAGTTGGGATTAATCTTTCCTCCTTGATTTTTGTGATAACTCAGAGCTCTATATTGCATAAAAGCTCTGTGGTTCAATGATTCGGAATCAAACTCGTTTGTTTTACCTTGAAGATAGAGACGCATGCGATGTAGAAAGACTCTATGTGAGACAAAGATTTGTCTATTGAGATAGAAGAATTTCCTCCTTTTGATCAAAGCCTTTGAGCTTAATGGTCTTCTTTTCAAGGTAATATTCTGATGACACTTCTTCTTTCGCAAGATGTGAAGAATGGTCATAAATTTTTGACTCTTTGTTTGTTTGCACTTTGTTTTTGGTATTTTTGGTTGTGTTGACAGATGTTGGATGAATACTTTGTTTTTGGGATTGATTTTCTGATTTTTCTTTGACAAGAAAACAAAGCAAGCACACAAACACAAAATTGTAGCCTCAAAGGCACAAATGAGTATGGGTCTAGATCAACCCAATCCTTGGACTTGTTTTTGACCCTTCCTTTAGATTTATTTTAAGGTGTATTTCCAAAGCCTGAAGTCGGCTCAATTTGCACTAGGTCTGTAAAACGAACACACTTCAAACACTTTTTATCCCTAAGGTCAAATGGCCAGTTGTGATAAATTTAGCCCACATCTTGATATTTCTTCGACTTTGGTACTACATACCTTATGAATCCCGCCGTGGCAGGTAAGGATGTGATATACTAAGTCTTGCACGAGCATAACAAATAGATGATCCCTATGATGGGGGAGTCACCACTTTTATCAAGCCACAAGTGACTTTTCAAAAAGCTATGTTTCTACTCAAGGAAATATGTATGGTGAGTATCTTGGGAGCAAAACCATCTATGCTCTTGCACTAAATTATATCTCAAATATCCTCAATCAATAGAACAGGTGGGCTACTACTTAAAGGTGTTTAGTCATGTTCGATGTTTTTGGACATAAGTTCATTCTGCAGTGACTCACTTAAGAGCCTTGTAACTGGTGGTGGGGCCCATTTGTCCTTTCGGCCAGTTACACTGTAGGAACAGCTATACCCAAGGCTACAGCTTTCGCTCTCACCTGATTTCTATAGAAGGTTGCGTGTTCGATTCACATCAGGTTCACCAAATGATGCTCTGCAAAAAGGATTAGAAAATCTGTTTGATGGCAACACACACAAGAGCACAAGAAACAAACGTTAGTGTTAGCAACAAAAGATTATCCTAAACAGGCATATCAAGAGAGATATTAAGCATGAAATAGAAAGCATATAAACATAAAATGAAATAGCTAATCAAGATGCTCATAGTTGCTCCTCCCTTGTTCCTCTCCTCTCCAAGTCCCAAATGAGTGTAGCTCTCAGCAGCTTTTTGCACTATGGATGCTTATGGAGGATTGAGATTTAATACTAAGCTTCAAATATGAAATGAAAAGCTAAATACTATGCTAGAGTAGATAGTGATGCTATGAAAAAGCTCTATGCTAATGCCAGTATAACAACAATACTCTAAAATGCTTCTCCTTTTGCTTGAGGAGAAGGGTTCTATTTATAGAAGAAATAGGGAAATGAAGGGTTAAGATTGAGCAATCTTAACAAGGGTTAGGATTGAAAGTTGGGGATCCATGTGCACAATTGGCACCAATAAAATGGTGACAAGTTTCAACATAGGATTGGGTTGAGAGAAGAGGTTGGAGGCATTAAAGGCCTGAGAAGACTTCATGGTTATCTAGAAGGTAAGGGTCAAGTCTAAATTAAGATTACCCATTGGATTAAGAGTTAATCCAAGGATAAACCTTTGTGCAAATGTTTAAGAGATAATCATGGTCAAAGCATTAATGGCCTGATGAGACCTTTGGGTTGGGTAGAGGTTGAGTCAAAACAAATGTTTTAACCATGTGGGAGGGTTGAATTAACCATTAATGGTTATTGGAGACTTTGGGGATTAAGTGGTTGAAGGTTGGAAGCCTTCAATGGTTTTCAAAGACTTTGAGGGTTAATTTGTTGAACACACAAAGCATTAATTGCTTTTCAAAGACTTTGGAGTCTTTGAGAAGTGACTCCAATTTGCTTAGGAATGTGACAATATTTAGGGGATGGATTAGGCTAATTAGGAAGGGTTTAGAAGAATCTAGAAGGGGTTTAGGCATACAAGTGGATTTTGTAGGAAAATGCAAGTGGGAGAAATTTTGGTATTTTCAATTAAAATAAAATCATTTATTTCAATTAAATGGTGTAATTTGCATTTGGATAAATATTCAAATAAATATTAATTTATTTAAATGAGAAAAATGAAGATAAAGCATTAAAATGCTTGAAGACTTTGAGGGAAACCATTAAAGGCTTGAAGACTTTAAGGAAAACCATTAAAGTCTTAAGAAGACTATAGAAGGAAGCCATCAAGTTTGAAGACTTTAAAGCCATCAAGTTTGACTACTTTAAGGGAAACCATTAAAGGTTTCAAGTGGGTGAGGATAAATAGGATTTTAAATAAATAATTTATTTAAAATAGTTGTGCAACTTGCTTTTGTAAGAAAATACAAGTGGGTGGAGGATAAAGGTGATTTAAATAAATGATTTATTTATTTAAATAATTGTGCAACTTGCATTTGTAGGAAAATGCAAGTGGGTAGAGGATAAAGGTGATTTTAAATAAATGTTAATTTATTTAAATGTGAGAGGTGGGATTTGGGGGTTTTAAATAAATATTAATTTATTTAAATGTGAGAGAAGATTTAATTAAATAAATATGATTTATTTATTTAATTAATGGTCTGAATTTGGTTAAGTGAATTAAATCAAATAAATTGAATAATTTATTTAATTAATAGGAGAATACGGTTAAGATGAATTAATTAAATATTAATTTAATTAATTATTAATTGATGGTTAAATAATCAAATAAATACTAAGTATTTATTTAATTAAGTGGACAGATTTATGTGACTACAGTAGGAAAATGCAAGTGGGGTGGGGATAATGATTTAAATAAATGTTTTATTAAATTTATTTAAAAGAGGAAAAGGGGATTAAATAAATAGATTTTATTTATTTAATTGATTTGAATTTGATTTAATGAATGAATTAAAATAAATTGAATAATTTATTTAATTAATAGAAGAATGTTTGGAGATGAATTAATTAAATATTAATTTAATTAACTGATGGCTAGTGGATTTTAATCAAATAAATAGCGAATATTTATTTAATTAAGCTGGATAGATTTGTGTGACTACAATAATTAATAAATATTGTTAATAAATGCATCTAATTGAAATTTAATTGACATGTTTACACTTATATATTTTAATTACATAATTCTTATGTTCACTATTTTGTATACAAATTAATAATGCATCACCTCAAATGAGTATTAGTTACATTAAACAAATACAAATTTTGTTAAAACTCAAATTAAAACTTTTGCCTTACCAATATTTCAATAAATTTCAAACAATAAAATAAAATGAAACAAATTTAAGAAAATTAAAACTTTTGCCTTACCAATATTTCACTAAATTTCAAACAATAAAATAAAATGAAACAAATTTAAGAAAATAACATACTAGTTACAATAAATAAATATTTTTAATAATTATAACAAATACTATTATTAAACTAAAAATTATTAAGGCAAGTACTCACCACTATGTGGCACTTGTTTATTTTGTTATGTTAAAAAGTTGATTTTAATTAGAATTAAAAACTATTAGGATTAAGATTAAAGATAAAAATGATTAAAATTTATTTATAATTTTTAATTAATTCTATTTAAGATTTATATTTAAGATGAAGTTTATTATTGTAATTACAAGGTTAAGTTACAATTATAATTATATATCTTTATATATGTTAGAATATTTAATCTTTACTTGGCTTATGTTTATTTGTATTTAGATTGGGATATTCCTTTGGAATCCCTACATGTAATTTGTCCTCTAGAACTTGTGTGAGGACAAGTCATTTCTTTTATTTTCCTTTATTAAGGACTATTAGTTATCTTCCTTAAGAGGATGTTGACACATTGTACACACATATTATGAATGGTGACATTCATAGATATGGGAGTTACTTTGTATCTCATCTCCTCATCTCTATTTAAGAGATGCTTCTCCTCTCATTCTTCACTTTGGATATCATTCTAATGAGCGCCCGCACCCCCCCGCCCCCCCCTCTTTCTCTCTCTCGGCTTTGCCTTCATTCATGATACATAAGGGGGTTTTCTTTGCTTTTCCCCTTTCCAAAGTTCTTGTGTCTCCTCTTCAAGTTTTGGGTTATTGCTCTCAAGTTGCTGTCTACTTTGGTAACATTACTTCAATCAACATACTTACTTGGATTTCTTTTTTAGTTTCTTGCTCTTGTATATCCTTTCAATATAAAATTAGGATTAGAATTGTATTTAATTAGAATATATTTAATTAATTTAAAAAAGATGAGATTTTTAAAAATTAAAATTAGAATTGAAAGTATATTAATTATATTCTTTTTCAATTTTAAGATTGAAACATATATAAAATATAAAATATAAATTATTATTTAAAAATTTACAATAATTATAAATATTTTAATCAAATATATTATCAATCTAATTTTTAATTGATAAGTATTCTAAAATAATTAGTAATTAGCAATATTACAAAATTAATGAATTTGAAATATAAATTTATTTATTTTTAAATATTATAGTATATTAATTTTATTTATGATATTCTCTAATAATGAGTAAATGTAATAATCGTCATCGATATAGTTTTAATATTATATTTAATTAATATTATAATTATATTTCTTATTCTATATTATGTAGTATATTGTTTACTTTCATCTAATATATATTGAATTATGATACTATTTTAAATTAATCTATGGAAAGTTAGAGGAATTAATTAGAGAGGGGGTTAGTGTATATAGAGAAAGAGAAGTGACAAAGAGAGATAATGAAAATAGAGTATGAGAGATATAGAAATAGAGCAATGGAAAGAGACAATGGGTGTTTTAATATTCTTGTTTTGGACACATCAAGATTCAAAATTAACATGATGTAAGTAAGACTAAAACTAAAAATTAAATATTTCCTATGGATTCAAGCTGATTGTTTTTTATATTAAAAGCAGCCAAAACTAGGGACTGACCTAGGTACAATCAAGATAACAACAAATAAACAATTGCTAGCAGAGAAACAACAAAATCACAGCCTTCTAAAGTTTCCCCTATCAAAAAATTTAAACATACTATGCATAATAACAAAGTATATAAAAGTCATAGTTAAAATATGCCACGCAGGACAAAATATAGTTAAGTCTAGGATTAACCAGTAATCGTAACTATGAGATGAAAGACCATTAGGGCCATTCAAAAAACCAAAAAACCAACCCATAGAAAACAAAGCTACTTCTTTTTGCCATGGATCCTCTTGGGGAGGAGCTTCCTTGCCCATTCTTTGGTAAGGAATTTGAAGACGTCTTTATAGTCCTCATCCTCCTTTCCTTTACCTTTGAGGGTGCTTTCCTGCAAGAGACATAGAGTGGTCGCAGAGTTGTGCATGACATTCAACGCAAACCTGGAGACATCATGCAACTTGTTCTCAATGGCCTCCATTCTATTGGCAATTTCTTGCAAGTTCTCGATCATGCTGTCCACTTTCTTCTCCAAATCCGTCAGTTTTCCTTCTACTTCCTCCTTGATGCTTCTCACTTCCTCCACCACCACCATCTTTTCAAACTTGAGAGTAGGGGGCAGAGAGTTTGCTTGGGATTTGGGACTGACATCCGAGCTCATGGAATTTTTAGGGCTCTTAGACACATGGGTGGAGCTTGCAGAATGGGGGGTGGAGGTAATGGGGGGTCGAGGTGGAATGAAATAGGGCCGCATTACTAGAGGGGATGGAATTCCCAGTATCATGGGAAGAAGAGTCCTTTAAGGGTTTGTCTGGGGGTTTGGATGCCAATCTCACAAAGCGACGGGACATGTTAGCTTCATCCGTAATCTTTACATTGGAGTCAATTCCCTGGATTCTCACTTTCTTGGGGGGTTTTAAATCCTCCAAGTGGCAAGCACACTTTTTATTTTTCTTACTGGAGGAGCCAGGTTCGGGCAACCGAGGAGGGCTTATGTCAGGGTTGGTAGCGGCTATGGCCGGAGAGTGGTTTTCAGGCACATTCTGGACCGAAATCATGCCAGGAGGACAGAGGGCCAAGTGGAAATTGTAAAGGCAGAGGATAAGGCCTTGGTGGAGAATAGTAAAGTCCTTGCCTTTCTTCTTAGCTTCAACAATATCTCTCACATTAGAGTCCATAGAATGCAACATAAAAAAAGGGATGGAAATAAGATCCTTATTCCTAAGATGGTTAAAGAAAGGGAGGTGATAGTAGTAGAAAACCCCATGCTGTCCTTCTAGAGTGAAATACTTCATGATGATGTAGCAGAACTCATCCCAAGGCGACAAAAGCTCTTCGTGGTTGAAACTGCTAGCCCGCTTCAAAGGATTCTCCCCATCGTGAAAAAACTTGTTTAGGCTGGTGGTGTCCGATATGTGGCTTTGTTTCTTCCATTTCCTACCCTCCATGGACATGCCCGATTCAAGCTGATTGTTGCTTTGGTTACATAGAGTGCATATTTTAATCCAACACTCAAATATAGTTCTATAACAAATATTATTTTTCTACTCTAAATCCATGTTCACTAACGAAACATGCGACTAAACCAAATTGATCCAAAGCACATGTTGCAAAATGAAATTGTCAAGAAAATACACATTCAGTGGATTGAAAAGGAGCATTCACAAACATACATATTCCTTTTTTGTGCTTCCACATTTTTATAAAAATGTCTACCACAATATTTGCAACTATAACACCTAACAAGAACCTCCCCTTTATTATTTGATAGATCCTTATTCTAATGCTTCCATTTTGGCACAAACAAGAAGAATGATAGAAAAAGTTATAAATTTTAGATTGACACTTACAAATTTGGCACTCCATTAAACCACACTTGGAGCTCCTCTCATTGCATGGGCCTTAATTTATTTGTTAAAAAAGAAAAGTGCAAAGAAAGCTTTAAGAGTTAAAAACATGTCGAAAAAACATTCACTTTTATTGATATTTTTAGAGATGTAGATGAATTGTGAAGATTGATTGTGAAGTTTTATATATGTTTGTTTACTAATAGAGTCAATACATCCTTCAAAAATTAGTCTCCCACATTGCATCTTTGTCGGCCTAATATCCACCTCTATAAAAGTGTTCTAAACATTGGTTTCATTCTATTGTAGCTAGAATCCCCATTTTTAATACCTACTAAAACTTAGTATTTGTCACACTCCATTGCGTCCCAAATTGTTGCACCACAATCTTGACCCAAGTTTTTTAGAGTTATAGTTGATCTTATTTTCATAGAGGGATTTTTAATGTGGACCAAACTCTACCATTTTCTTTATAAAAAATTATTGATTACAAATATTGAGACTGAAAAATATTTTCTAGGTTTTGAATGTGTTCACAACTAAAAAAATTAATGTAATATTTTGTTGTTCTTAGGCAAAAATTGTGGAAAACTTTGCATTTTGATTGGCCTTGATTTTTTTTTATCAAGGTTTGGAAGTTTTCCTATAATCCTAGGTTGCATGGTCATTACTAATATTCAAAATAGTATTTTCCTACATATACTTTTGTATCTATTTGGATAATTTTTCATGGTGGGAGGATACCTTATAATTGGGTGTGTGACAACCTACAAAATGATTCATGTGCCCTCCTTGCATTCCATCATTTTTAATCCTATTTTTATAAATATAATGGTTCATGTTCCCTACCACAATTTCCTCATCATTAACCCCTTTTTTGAGCAGTCTATTTTCATATCAATACAAGTATATCTGATTATCTTCAGATTTTATGGAGATCTTTATTGGTGAGTGCATTTTCTCCAAATAATCTTTGTCACCCACACTACGAATTCCAACATGTGAGCTTTGATTCAAGCTATGTACATCCATCAAAGCATAATACATAGAAGAGTTTTGTCAAATGTTGTTGAACTATGCAAGTTAGTGCATGTGCATTGTGCATGCATCCTCATTTTGCATAGATGCCCATGATATTCCCCTTCATCCTTTGATAGATGTCCATATCCTATTTGAAAGTTCACATTCTAGCAAAGGAAAGCAAAATGCAATGAAAATTTGTGAAGAAAAATCAACATAATCCTACAACCTTGGTATGCACATGATAAATTGGGTCTTCCTAGGGTTTTCTTGTTCTTTAACTAAACTCCAATTTAGTTAATAATGGAGTGGAATTAGTGTTAGATAGATCCCTTGCCCTTATTTCATCACAGGTATGTAGTTGTTTTTCAGTTTTTATATGTTAGGGAAGTTGATGAATATTTTACAAATCTTATTTTATAGAATGCATTTTTTTTTCTAATTAATAATGGAATGGATTGAGTGTCAGATAGATACCCTTCCCTTATTTTTATCTAAGGTATGTAGCTATTTTCCAGTTGCATCTTTTGTTTCAAGCTTTGTTGCATCCCTAGATTTTTTTTTTATCTCAAATGGGTATAGTTTCAAGATTTCAATTCAATGGTGGTGCAAATTTGCAGTTTTCAACTGCAAGTTTTCTCTTATATTGTGGTGTAGTCACATAAATCTGTCCACTTAATTAAATGAATACTTAGTATTTATTTGATTATTTAACCATCAATTAATAATTAATTAAATTAATATATTTAATTAATTCATCTTAACCCTCTTCTCCTATTAATTAAATAAATTATTCAATTTATTTGATTTAATTCACTTAACCAAATTCAGACCATTAATTAAATAAATAAATCATATTTATTTAATTAAATCCCACCTCTCACATTTAAATAAATTAATATTTATTTAAATCCCCCAAAATCCCACCTCTCACATTTAAATAAATAAATCATTTATTTAAATCACCTTTATCCTCCACCCACTTGTATTTTCCTACAAAAGCAAGTTGCACAATTATTTTAAATAAATAATTTATTTAAATCACCTTTACCCTCCACCCACTTGTATTTTCCTACAAAAGCAAGTTGCACAACTATTTTAAATAAATTATTTATTTAAAATCCTACTTATCCTCACCCACTTGAAACCTTTAATGGTTTCCCTTAAAGTATTCAAACTTGATGGCTTTAAAGTCTTCAAACTTGATGGCTTCCTTCTATAGTCTTCTTAAAGACTTTAATGGTTTTCCTTAAAGTCTTCAAGCCTTTAATGGTTTCCCTCAAAGTCTTCAAGCATTTAAATGCTTTATCTTCTTTTTCTCATTTAAATAAATTAATATTTATTTAAATATTTATCCAAATTCAACTTACACCATTTAATTGAAATAAATGATTTTATTTTAATTGAAAATACCAAAATTTCTCCCACTTGCATTTTCCTACAAAATCCACTTGTATGCCTAAACCCCTTCTAGATTCTTCTAAACCCTTCCTAATTAGTCTAATCCATCCCCTAAATATTGTCACATTCCTAAGCAAATTGGAGTCACTTCTCAAAGACTCCAAAGTCTTTGAAAAGCAATTAATGCTTTGTGTGTTCAACAAATTAACCCTCAAAGTCTTGGATAACCTTTGAAAGCTTCCAACCTTCAACCACTTAATCCCCAAAGTCTCCAATAACCATTAATGGTTAATTCAACCCTCCCACATGGTTAAAACATTTGTTTTGACTCAACCTCTACCCAACCCAAAGGTCTCATCAAGCCTTTAATGCTTTGACCATGATTATCTCTTAATCATTTGCACAAAGGTTTATCCTTGCATTAACTCCTAATCCAGTGGGTAATCCTAATTTAGGCTTGACCCTTACCTTCTAGATAACCATGAAGTCTTCTCAGGCCTTTAATGCCTCCAACCTCTTCTCTCAACCCAATCCTATGTTGAAACTTGTCACCATTTTATTGGTGCCAATTGTGCACATGGATCCCCAACTTTCAATCCTAACCCTTGTTAAGATTGCTCAATCTTAACCCTTCATTTCCCTATTTCTTCTATAAATAGAACCCTTCTCCTCAAGCAAAAGGAGAAGCATTTAGAGTATTGTTGTTATACTGGCATTAGCATAGAGCTTTTTCATAGCATCACTATCTACTCTTGCATAGTATTTGCTTATCATATTCAACCATCTTGAATCTCCATATGACATCCATGGCTAGTGCTAAAAGCTGAGAGCTACACTCATTTGGGACTTGGAGAGGAGAGGAACAAGAGAGAAGGAACTAATATCATGTTGAGAGATAGTTGGAGATATCTCATTGTCTTACTTCTTTAGTTAGATTCATTAGCATGTGTTTTTAGTATCTCTCTTGGAATGCCTTCATGTTTTAGTTTTTGATTGATTAACTCTAACATCTTGTCGATATTTGGTAACCCTCCCACATGGTTAAAACATTTGTTTTGACTCAACCTCTACCCAACCCATGTTTTTAGATGTCGATATTTGGTAACCCTCCCACATGGTTAAAACATTTGTTTTGACTCAACCTCTACCCAACCCAAAGGTCTCATCAAGCCTTTAATGTTTTGACCATGATTATCTCTTAATCATTTGCACAAAGGTTTATCCTTGCATTAACTCCTAATCCAGTGGGTAATCCTAATTTAGGCTTGACCCTTACCTTCTAGATAACCATGAAGTCTTCTCAGGCCTTTAATGCCTCCAACCTCTTCTCTCAACCCAATCCTATGTTGAAACTTGTCACCATTTTATTGGTGCCAATTGTGCACATGGATCCCCAACTTTCAATCCTAACCCTTGTTAAGATTGCTCAATCTTAACCCTTCATTTCCCTATTTCTTCTATAAATAGAACCCTTCTCCTCAAGCAAAAGGAGAAGCATTTAGAGTATTGTTGTTATACTGGCATTAGCATAGAGCTTTTTCATAGCATCACTATCTACTCTTGCATAGTATTTGCTTATCATATTCAACCATCTTGAATCTCCATATGACATCCATGGCTAGTGCTAAAAGTTGAGAGCTACACTCATTTGGGACTTGGAGAGGAGAGGAACAAGGGAGGAGCAACTATGAGCATCTTGATTAGCTATTTCATTCTATGTTTATATGCTTTCTATTTCATGCTTAATATCTCTCTTGATATGCCTGTTTAGGATCATCTTTTGTTGCTAACACTAACGTTTGTTTCTTGTGCTCTTGTGTGTGTTGCCATCAAACAGATTTTCTAATCCTTTTTGCAGAGCATCATTTGGTGAACCCGACGTGAATCCAAACACCAAAAAGATCAACTTTTTTTTTTAACCAATAACATGTTTGAATGTTGAAAATGTCACACAGGTTGCGCTTTTGACACTGTTTTGGTGCGTTTGACATTATTTTGGTGCTATTCACTCTGTTTCAGTGCTTTTCCCTTCTCTGTCTTTCCCTTTCTTTTAGTGCGTTTGTGTTAAATAGTGCCTCTGTTCAAACGCAGACTAGCGCTATTGTAACAAAACGTTGTACAAATCACCTTGTAAAAATTAAAAAAAAAAAAATTAGGCTTGTAGAAGCCCACCAAATAGGCGGATTTTACTAACTATTTTTCTCTTTTGTGCAGATTTAAATTAGATTAAAAAGTAGATTTATATTTTTTACTAACTTGTTTTTTTGAAGCTGGTTTTAAAAATGAATTCACTTTTTATTTTGGTTTAAAATTAACTTCACATTTCAAATTTGGGCTTTTAAAAAAAAGAATCACACATTTGTTTGGGGCTCTTAAAAAGAATTTCATTGTTCAAAGGTAAAAAAAAAAAACCACAAACTTATACAAAAACAACTTTATTTTTTTTGCAAGTTAGGAAACAAACTTCGTTTTGGTGCTTAAAATCAACAAGGCAAATTTTATTTCTTGCATCAAGATAAAACTCACAATCCACACTTCCATTTTTGGTGCAAATAAAATTCACAATCAACTTGTCTCATTTTCAAAGCAATTTTACTTCATGCAAACGTGTTTTTCATTAAGTTGACCAGGATTTTCAAATTCTAGTTTACTCAAACAATTGCCTTTGAAAATTAAAAAGAACACCATGATTGTTGGAGCAACATCTCCAAATAGTTAGATCACATTGCAATGACAGATTAAAAAGAACAAGTGTTTTTCGTGCTTGGCACACTTGTGCAAAGAGTTGGTCGAGTGGTCCTACTTCTAACACACACTATCCTCTCCCTTGGCTTTCGTGGTCCTAGGTGCAAGAGAAAAGTGTTAGTAACACTCAAAATTTTATCTTTTTAAGAGAGGCCTGCCAAGAGACACATCACTCTTGGGAACGACCTTGAGCGGTAAATCCTTCGAGCCGCTATAGAAATCAGGTGTGAGCGAAAGCTGTAGCCTTGGGTATAGCTGTTCCTACAGTGTAACTGGCCGAAAGGACAAATGGGCCCCACCACCAGTTACAAGGCTCTTAAGTGAGTCACTGCAGAATGAACTTATGTCCAAAAACATCGAACATGACTAAACACCTTTAAAGTAGTAGCCCACCCGTTCTATTGATTGAGGATATTTGAGGTATAATTTAGTGCAAGAGCATAGATGGTTTTGCTCCCAAGATACTCACCATACATATTTCCTTGAGTAGAAACATAGCTTTTTGAAAGGTCACTTGTGGCTTGATAAAAGTGGTGACTCCCCCATCATAGGGATCATCTATTTGTTATGCTCGTGCAAGACTTAGTATATCACATCCTTACCTGCCACGGCGGGATTGATAAGGTATGTAGTACCAAAGTCGAAGAAATATCAAGATGTGGGCTAAATTTATCACAACTGGCCATTTGACCTTAGGGATAAAGAGTGTTTGAAGTGTGTTCGTTTTACAGACCTAGTGCAAATTGAGCCGACTTCAGGCTTTGGAATTACACCTTAAAATAAATCTAAAGGAAGGGTCAGAAACAAGTCCAAGGATTGGGTTGATCTAGACCCATACTCATTTGTGCCTTTGAGGCTACAATCTTGTGTTTGTGTGCTTGCTTTGTTTTCTTGTCAAAGAAAAATCAGAAAATCAATCTCAAAAACAAAGTATTCATCCAACATCTGTCAACACAACCAAAAACATCAAAAACAAGGTACAAACAAACAAAGAGTCACAACTTTTATAACCATTCTTCACATCTTGCGAAAGAAGAAGTGTCATCAAAATATTACCTTGAAAAGAAGACCATTAAGCTCAAAAGCTTTAATCAAAAGGAGGAAATTCTTCTATATCAATCGACAAATCTTTGTCTCCCATAGAGTCTTTCTACATCGCATGCATCTATACCTTCAAGGTAAAACAAACGAGTTTGATTCAGAATCATTGAACCGCAGAGCTTTTATGCAATATAGAGTTTTGAGTTATCACAAAAATCAAGGAGGAAAGATTAATCCCAACTTCTTCCCAAACATCTGTATCACCTACAACACAGCTCGAGAAGTGCCACCAACGCCTGAAAGGGAAGAGATAGAGTTTGTCCCGTTTGTAACACAGAGTTTTTATTGAAGTTAAAAACAAAACATCCATCATCTTACTCATACATTATCATTCCATCATCAATCCATCCCAAAAACTCTCAAAACATTAAGAGGTTCTTGTCCCAAGATTCCTTTTTAGATATTGCTTGAAATCAAAACACATCACATCACTTTTTAGATTGTTTCTACATCTAGGATAAACTCATCCTAAGAGACACATCTACGCAGGTTAAAACTAGTTCATCAGTGAATCCTCTCATTGCTAGGTAGTCAAAATCTGTAACACATCTCAGATTTCTCTACACCTTATCACATCCAAACTTATCAAACAAACAAGCAATTCAAAGAAGGAATTTCGGTTACATCTACCTTAAAGTGCTAGAGATCCACATACAACACAAATCACCAACCAATCAATCTTTCATTTCATCAACAACTCATCATCATCTTTGATCAACTTCAAAAACTTGTAAACAAAATGGCTCAAACTCGATCACAGTCAAGGCAACGAGAAATTGGAATTGAAGGGCATGACCCAAAAACAACCAATAATGATCATCAGATGTTCAAGAAACCACTTCCATCACAAGATCAAAGGGGTCCTTCCACTTCCCGGCGAGGCACTGATACCACTGATTATACGCAAGCTGCGTATAATTACACTGTCAATCACCTGTATGATGCCAGTGAACAAATTGCAACTATAACCTTCAAAAATCCCACCTCAAATTGCAATGTTGTTACACGTCGCGGCAAAGTTACCATAAAGGCAGCTCCACATGGCACCACCTCTATCCCGAAGCAATACAATCTTGTGGAACAATTAGACAAAACCCCTGCACTTATATCCATTTTGGAGCTTTTGCGTCTGTCACCCTCTCATAAAACAATCTTGGATCACGCACTCCAAGAGGCGTCAGTCCCTGCAAACCTAAACACGAACCAATTTCAAGCCATGGTTGGAACTCTAAAGTCATCACCTTGTCTCACTTTTTCCGAAAGTGACAACTCTTCGTTCCAACAACCTCATAACGCCTCACTCCACATTGAAGGCTTTGTCAACCAACACAGGATCAAGCGAGTCTTGATAGATAATGGAGCAGGCCTAAACATCTGTACACTACAGTTGGTCACAGCATTGGGATATGCAATAGAATCAATGGATCCTCGCAAGAAGATCACCATCAAGGCCTATGATGATGCAGAGCGTTCATCCAAAGGAGCTGTGGTCCTACCAATCCGAGTGGGCCCTGTGGTAAAACACATAATTTGTCAGGTTCTGGACCTTCCTCTACCATATAATCTATTATTAGGGAGACCTTGGATACATGCCATGCAAGCCGTTCCATCTACCTACCATCAATGTATCAAGTTCCCACATAACGGTGCAGATATCACAATCCTGGGCGATGCAAATCCCTTCGCATTTTGCCATAATATCAGCCATCAACCAGAAATTACTGTTCCTAATAATAGGGAAGCCATTTCCTCCACATCATATGTAAATCCCACCTCTCTTGCCAGTTCAAACACCCCTATACCCAAGCAAGAAAAGCTTAAGATGAAAATCGCAGAGGAAGGTCCTGGAGAATACAACTTGAGTCAGCTCTTTTGTGTGGGACAAATGCCCACTTCTCCTAGAACACATGGTAAACCACAGCAGTTGCTCCAGCAACCACTAATCACGCCTCCATGTGCCTTAACGCCTTTCATTCTTGGAAAGAGTCAAGAGGAAGAGACACAAGATGAGGACCTGGCGGACTGGATCTATAAAGATCCCATCACCACTGACAAACCGCAAGTTACACTTCCTACAGAACAATATGGCAAAGGCCTCCTCATTATGCAAAGAATGGGATATGATGGTCAGAGTGCTTTGGGATACTGCAAACAAGGACGACACGAACCGCTGCTACCAGAATTCAAGCCCAAAGGTAATACAGGCCTAGGTTTTGAAAGCAGGACTTCCCTCTACCAAATATCAACATCATAGTAGATTTGATAGCAGGACATGCCATGCTTTCACTCATGGATGGCTTTTCGGGATACAATCAAATAAAGATCGCACCAGAGGACCAACATAAGACAGCCTTCACATGTCCATGGGGCACATACTGCTGGAATGTAATGCCTTTTGGTCTAAAGAATGCAGGAGCGACCTATCAAAGAGCAATGACCACCATCTTCCATGACATGATGCATACTATAATGGAAGATTATGTGGATGATTTACTAGCAAAATCACTTACTAGAGAAGGACATCTTCACATCTTAGATAAAATCTTTGATAGACTGGAACAATACCATGTTCGACTCAACCCAAAGAAATGTGTCTTCGGAGTGACCTCCGGGAAGCTTCTAGGATACATTGTCTCAAGCAAAGGCATTGAGGTCGATCCAGCAAAGGTTAAAGCAATCATGGACATGCCACCTCCAAAGAATATCAGTCAGCTAAGAACACTACAAGGACGGCTTCAATCTATCCGCAGATTCATTGCACAATTAGCCGATAAGTGTCACCCATTCACACACCTGCTACACAAGAACATCCGCTTTCAGTGGGATGACAGATGCCAGCAAGCATTTCAGGAACTTAAAGACTATCTCATGAATCCACCATTGCTAATGCCACCAGATCCAAGTAGACCGTTGTTACTTTATATCTCAGCAACAAGTACAGCACTGGGTGTGCTACTGGCACAACATAATGCAGAAGGTAAAGAGTGTGCTATTTACTATATCTCTCGCACACTGGTGGGCTATGAACTCAATTACACGCCTATTGAGCGAGCTTGCCTAGCAGTAATCTTAGCAGCCACTAAACTGAGGCACTATCTGTTAACACACAAGGTGCAACTCATTGCAAAGATTGATCCACTCAAGTATTTACTTAACAAAGCAGCATTGACAGGTCGCTTAGCTAAATGGGTAATGATTCTAAGTGAATTCGACATCGAGTATGTGGACCGTAAAGCTATCAAAGGTCAGGTCATTGCAGATCAATTGGCCGATGCACCACTCATAGGCGATCATCCTCTCATTTCCAATTTTCCAGATGAAGAGATATTCATGATCACAGAAGCACAACCATGGAAACTATATTTTGATGGTTCATACACTAGGCACGGCTCGGGGGCAGGCATTCTGTTTATCACACCTCAAGGTGATAGCATCCCGAAGTCTTACAGGCTCACATTTCCATGCACAAACAACATAGCAGAGTATGAGGCCTTGATCACAGGACTCAGGTTAGCCGTACAATGGAAATTACAAGAACTACAAGTATATGGCGACTCGCAACTGGTCATTCGACAAGCAACTGATGAATATCAGACCAAAGATGATAAACTCATGCCATACAAACAAATGGTGGACACTCTAAAGACATCATTTACTACTATCACTTTTGAGCAGATACCAAGAGAGCAGAATCGAGCTGCTGACGCCATGGCTACCATCGCATCTCTACTAGATCTTCCACAGAATTCAACCCGCTACGAGTTCTTGGTAGAACAACTTTGGATCCCCGCTTATGATATCCCCGAATCTGAAATGATATGTTGCCTTGTTGGTTCTGAATCCCCATGGTACGGTGAGTTCTACACTTATCTCCGCGATCACACCCTTCCTCCCAACCAATCAAATAACCAACGTAAAACCTTCATTCGCCAAACTGCTCGATATACCATTATTGCCGAAACCCTATACCGACGCGGTCTTGATGGTACTCTCCTTCGATGTCTGGAACAAGGTGAGATAACAAAGGCTTTGGAAGAGGTACATGAAGGAATTTGCGGGACTCATTCAAGTGGTCCATCACTCGCCAAGAAACTCTTGCGAGCTGGATATTATTGGCCATCTATGGAAAAGGATTCCTACTACTTTGTCAAAAAATGCAAGAAATGTCAAGTTCATGGCGACCTGATACATGCACCGGCCCAGGAACTGCAACCAATCACAACACCATGGCCTTTTTGTCAATGGGGTCTTGATCTTGTGGGTAAAATCCATCCATCTTCATCCAATGGCCATAAATTCATTATTACCGCCACCGAATATTTCACCAAGTGGATCGAAGCTGTTCCACTTACCCAAGTCACCGGCAAGCAGATCACCTCATTCATCCTCAATTACATCATCTGCCGGTATGGTGTGCCCATGTCCATTGTCACAGATAACGGTCTTCCTTTCAAAAATCAGGATGTCCGTGAGCTTTGTGAGAAATTTCATATCCAACACCGCTTTTCCACTCCCTATTACCCACAAGGCAATGGTCAGGCCGAAGCATCCAATAAAAACATACTGAGGATCCTAAAGAAAACAGTCAATGATGCCGGTCGTGATTGGCATGTTCAATTGAATCCAGCATTATGGGCATATCGAACTAGCATTCGAACCCCTACAGGTGCAACTCCTTATTCATTGGTCTATGGTGCTGAAGCTATCTTACCTATTGAGGTCGAGATACCATCCTTACGAGTTTCCTTGCATAATCTCATCGATGATGAAGCCTACAGAGTATCCCGTCTTCAGGACTTAGAGTTACTTGATGAGAAGCGACAAGCTGCATACAATCACCTCAAAGCCTATCAGCAGCGCATGAGTAGAAGCTACAATCACCAAGTTAGATCTCGTACATTTGAGGTAGGTGATCTTGTTCTTCGAGAAAATCCTCGCAACCAACCAAACAGAGAACATCAAGGCAAGTTTGAATCAAACTGGTTGGGCCCATATGTTGTCACTGCTGTATTCGGGTCCGGGGCATATCAGTTGGCTACATCAGACGGAGAACCGCTCGCAGATCCAATCAACAGCATGCACCTCAAACGGTTTTACACATAAGCTGTACAGAGCATCAGGCTCCCCTGCCTATCAGAAAATACCAAAAAACATTCAGAAAAATGTCCTGAAGAAAATATAAAAACATTCAAAAAAGTAAAGAAAAATCATGCATCCAAACGGTGAACAACCACTCCGGTGGCACCTTGGGTAAGAACGATGGTGAAAACCTGGCAAACAGGCGCCACTCGTAAAGGCTATGGCTCCATTATCTTTCAGACTTGTGGCGATCACATCTACTTCATACATACATCCATCCATCCATCAACCATGGCTTGTTATTCCTCTGCAATTATGATAGTACTCCATACATCTTGCATCCCGCTTTTTCATAGTCATGTCTAAAACTGGGGGCAATGCCTTTAACCTATTGATGGAAGTGGATTCTACATTGTCTTATGATTCATTAAGTTCTTCATTCAAACAATCATCAAAAATCCAAAAACA
Source organism: Cryptomeria japonica (assembly GCF_030272615.1). NCBI lineage: Eukaryota > Viridiplantae > Streptophyta > Pinopsida > Cupressales > Cupressaceae > Cryptomeria > Cryptomeria japonica. Next base: position 544,723,894 of record NC_081408.1, read on the forward strand.
TTCAAAAATATCTTGCAAAAATACCAAAAACATTCAAAACAATTCAAAATCCAAAAACATCGACAAAACCATTGAAAAATCACACAAAAACATGGCAACACCTTGTACATACTCATCCATGCAGATACCAAAACAAACATTGCGACAAACTACTCACACAATGACCATTTACCAAACAACCACACAATCCACATCAACAATCCAAAACTGTCTTTAAAACAAGGATGCATCCTTCCTTACCAAAACAAAGACAAGATGATGTTTTCTTTGACAAGAAAATTCTGTTAAGCTATCAAATACTTGGTTGATTTGTGAGTAATTCATTTGTTTATCTGTATCGGGATCTTTTCAACATTGTTTTGTATCGTTTGTGCATTATTTCCGATGAAGTTCTGGGACATGTACTAATGGTGTCTACGTGGGAAGTTCACCAAGCTACGTGATCTTATGCAAAATGCAGTCATAGATCACTACGGCTTGCTGACTACAGCGTATACCTCGACCATATGAGCATGAACCATTACCAAGGATCCATATTCTTTATTCTTTATGTATATATTGTTTGTTTGCAGGTACAATTCTCTTTCTTTGGTTCCTCCTACCTCATCCAAACTGGATAAAGGTTTTATCTCTTATTACGGTATGCACTTGTCTCAGGATATGATCAGCCTAAGATCAAGGAGGACGATCCAAGTCATGCATGAACGGTGATAATCCTTGTCTGTTCCGCAAGCAATACTCTGGTCAACTTGATCCATTATATCAAGTTGCTTGTATTAACTTGCTATATAAAAATCCATGTAAGAAAGACTCTGGTCATCTTGAATCTTTATGTCAAGTTGCTTGTATTTTCTTACAACATTTTAAAGCTCAATGATGAAAAATAATGCACCATGGATCATCATTCCATCTCATTTGTATATATTGCATTCCGTTGCATTCCATCCATCCATACATTCATAAATAGCTGCATATCATTCATACATAGTAATGACAATGGATACTCTATTTTCCTCTTCTTCCATAGGAATGTAATAGGTCCTCCATTTCTTCTATCTAACATTGCAACCCTCCCCACCCTCCCCATCTCAATAATCAGCATCACATACCCTACATCGTGTCCTAATCAACTTAATCAAGCCATGTTCATCACCATCCATCGCTAAATAGGAGGGATTGTGTTTCCTATGCTAAGTCATCCAATAAGCCAAACAAGTTACTCTCTCTGCACAGGTACCTCGACTCACACACACCTAGACTATCAACAGATACTCTGATCAAGTATCTTCGGGTCTCAACAGGTAATCGATCATGGTAATCCTAGACTACATCAGGCATTTATCATAATGACCTAGTCTCAACGGGGCTGCCATGATTCCCCACAACCATCCATCACATGCACACACTATCAATTGATCAACCAATCAAACACAATCCAACAGACAATTACATCAATTGTCTACGTCTCAACGAGTATTTTGCTTCATATACCTTGACTTCATCGGGCAATTACATCAATTGTCTAAGTCACCATCAGGTCACTTTGATTCACTTACTCAGACTTTATCATGTTCAAGCGACCAACTGACATCAACTGTCATGCTTTGACTTGACCGGGGCAATTAAACCGATTGCACCAGATTGTCCAAACAATTTTGATCAATTGTATAGCATCAATCCAAACCCCACACTACATCTGCTATGTATCTCTTGCATGACCTCAGGGTACTCGTTGGCTTGTTGTTTCTTCATATTCACTCCATTTTCTCCCATTCTTTCATCATTAGTTCTAATTTCTTCTATTCTACCTCCCCTCCGCTTTTCATTCTTTTTCGAGAGATCGCCCGATTTTTCAAAAAAAATTCGGCCCATCCCTCGAGGGGGCATACCACCCATTAAATTTACATTTTATGGGGCATTTCTTCACACCTATTTTTCTTTCTTTGAAACGACGCGATAAACCGCACCGTCTCAAAGAGGGGCAAATGTAGTCACATAAATCTGTCCACTTAATTAAATGAATACTTAGTATTTATTTGATTATTTAACCATCAATTAATAATTAATTAAATTAATATATTTAATTAATTCATCTTAACCCTCTTCTCCTATTAATTAAATAAATTATTCAATTTATTTGATTTAATTCACTTAACCAAATTCAGACCATTAATTAAATAAATAAATCATATTTATTTAATTAAATCCCACCTCTCACATTTAAATAAATTAATATTTATTTAAATCCCCCAAAATCCCACCTCTCACATTTAAATAAATAAATCATTTATTTAAATCACCTTTATCCTCCACCCACTTGTATTTTCCTACAAAAGCAAGTTGCACAATTATTTTAAATAAATAATTTATTTAAATCACCTTTACCCTCCACCCACTTGTATTTTCCTACAAAAGCAAGTTGCACAACTATTTTAAATAAATTATTTATTTAAAATCCTACTTATCCTCACCCACTTGAAACCTTTAATGGTTTCCCTTAAAGTATTCAAACTTGATGGCTTTAAAGTCTTCAAACTTGATGGCTTCCTTCTATAGTCTTCTTAAAGACTTTAATGGTTTTCCTTAAAGTCTTCAAGCCTTTAATGGTTTCCCTCAAAGTCTTCAAGCATTTAAATGCTTTATCTTCTTTTTCTCATTTAAATAAATTAATATTTATTTAAATATTTATCCAAATTCAACTTACACCATTTAATTGAAATAAATGATTTTATTTTAATTGAAAATACCAAAATTTCTCCCACTTGCATTTTCCTACAAAATCCACTTGTATGCCTAAACCCCTTCTAGATTCTTCTAAACCCTTCCTAATTAGTCTAATCCATCCCCTAAATATTGTCACATTCCTAAGCAAATTGGAGTCACTTCTCAAAGACTCCAAAGTCTTTGAAAAGCAATTAATGCTTTGTGTGTTCAACAAATTAACCCTCAAAGTCTTGGATAACCTTTGAAAGCTTCCAACCTTCAACCACTTAATCCCCAAAGTCTCCAATAACCATTAATGGTTAATTCAACCCTCCCACATGGTTAAAACATTTGTTTTGACTCAACCTCTACCCAACCCAAAGGTCTCATCAAGCCTTTAATGCTTTGACCATGATTATCTCTTAATCATTTGCACAAAGGTTTATCCTTGCATTAACTCCTAATCCAGTGGGTAATCCTAATTTAGGCTTGACCCTTACCTTCTAGATAACCATGAAGTCTTCTCAGGCCTTTAATGCCTCCAACCTCTTCTCTCAACCCAATCCTATGTTGAAACTTGTCACCATTTTATTGGTGCCAATTGTGCACATGGATCCCCAACTTTCAATCCTAACCCTTGTTAAGATTGCTCAATCTTAACCCTTCATTTCCCTATTTCTTCTATAAATAGAACCCTTCTCCTCAAGCAAAAGGAGAAGCATTTAGAGTATTGTTGTTATACTGGCATTAGCATAGAGCTTTTCAATAGCATCACTATCTACTCTTGCATAGTATTTGCTTATCATATTCAACCATCTTGAATCTCCATATGACATCCATGGCTAGTGCTAAAAGCTGAGAGCTACACTCATTTGGGACTTGGAGAGGAGAGGAACAAGGGAGGAGCAACTATGAGCATCTTGATTAGCTATTTCATTCTATGTTTATATGCTTTCTATTTCATGCTTAATATCTCTCTTGATATGCCTGTTTAGGATCATCTTTTGTTGCTAACACTAACGTTTGTTTCTTGTGCTCTTGTGTGTGTTGCCATCAAACAGATTTTCTAATCCTTTTTGCAGAGCATCATGTGGTATATTTTGAAGTTTCTAATCTAGTTTATATTGATGTTTATAATATCTCATCATAACTAAAGGTGTTGAGTCCTGAAATCATTGCACTCCAATTGTCCAATAGAATACATCTTTCAACACATTCTAGCAAACAATTCACATGTGGATTGCATACATTCCTACTAGAAAAGTTGCAACAAAAAATTTGACAAAATATCTCTTTATTTATCTTTTGATAGGTGTCCAAAATCTCCCATTTCAACACAGACAGGGATTGTCGCTGACAAATGTTGTGGACTTTCTTTACAACTACTAAATGCACATTTTTGAAAGTTTGTAGAGTCTTTTAAGATAAACCATTTTGTGTATATCCTACAACATTCTAATTCCACTCTAACCCACAAAACAAGTATTTCCTACATTGCAATGGTTGTATTACTCAAATATTCTAAACATAGAACAAATATCCTAGTTTTGGCAAAAGGCAAGGACTCTAGCTGCATCACAACTCTTGTTTTAAAATTGTGATAGTGGAAAAATATATACAAAAGGAATTAGTTTTTCATAGTGAATTCAAATGCAAGTTTTTGGGATTAATTTGTGTGAATTAAAAAATTAGACAATTCAATTTGAAAAGCTTGCACTAAAAAATAGATATATTTATTGAGTTTTGGTTTTAATTTGGGTATTGTCTTGATGCATTTATATAGTTATAAATGGTATATTTTTGTATATGGTCAGATGTGTGTATTTAGTTTTACTTGTATCTAATCATATGTTTATTACTTATCCTTATAATTATATGTACAAAATCTTAGTTCAATTGATTTATTTGTCTAATTTTGATTGTTAATTCAATTTGTATCTATAATCTAATTTTTCTAGACATAGAACCAACATGGTTGTCTAATCTAGGTTGTGTTTGCAACTGTGAGCCATCCTTGAAGCTATGATATCAATCTTATTACTTACAAAATTAAAATCAAGCATTTAGTTGATGGAACCTATCTTACACTTTGGTGTAGGGTTGACTTTACACAAATTTTCATGATTTGGAATTTATGCTTATGTATAAATAGATACTCATTGCATTCTTCTAATCACACAAGAATTTAATATCCTTCATCCAAAAATCATTGTTTACACTCACATGTTCATTTAACAAATCAAAAGGAACAATCATTCACATTATCCATTGGATCAAACAAATATCCTAGTGCATGTAAATCACCTAGCAATCATTATGGAATCCATGTGCATTTCTAAATATTTTTATTTTAAATACCACCAACTTGATAGAAAAACTTTGAGAATGTGACAAAAAATATCATTGTCTAGCTATCTACTTATTAAAGAGTCCATAGGGTAGCATCTTGAGATCATCAAAAGTCAAGTTTGTAGATACAAAGTGAGTTTGTAGGCACAAATCTAACCCATAATAACAAAGTTAACCTAAAACATAACAAAACAAAATATTTTGATTTTGATCTGCATACATGATTGTCTAGGGTATCTCTAGATTTCAAGGCACATAAATTTTATTACCTTCATTAAACAACTTTCTTCAATAAAAAAGTTAAGCAATATCTTTCTTCATTAATTATTATTTATGGTTTTAGCAAGAGAAGAAGAACATATCAAAGATCAATGCATTTGATCTTTAAAGTTATAATTTATACCCTAGCGTAAATAGTTAAGAGGAAGATTAGGACCAATGTAGGGAATTACAATGAAGTGTGTTGGAACACAAGGTAAATAAATAAAATATATATATTAATAACCATTCATCCCATTCATATAAGAACCAAAAATTGTGATACATTAACATTAATATCTTAGTACAAGTTTTTATTCATATCCTTCTTACATACAATCTATCTCATTTACTTATCTTACTAAACTACATTTCTTATATCTCTTTCCCAATTATCTCTCATGTATCTATATATACCTTTTTTTGTAATAGGGACATGTCCCTCTTCCTTGTTATGACCCTTAGGTTCAATTTTAGGTTGAATATAGGTGGTACATTTATCTTGTGATGGATTTATCCTTGGTAATATTACTTAGGGTGTATTTGTTTGTGTTATTAGCCTTTAGCACCCTTTACAGTTTTCCCCCATGGGAATCCATTAGGTCACGCTTTCAACTTTTCAACCTAGTGGGAGTGGTGTGACTTTATCCTACCAACATTACCTTCTACTAGATCCATTTTGTCTTGTCCTCGAGACATGTTGATTTTGTCTGTCAATTTTCAAAGTTGATTTATCACATATAGTATGAAAAATGTTTACCAATTATCAAATTGATACAAAATTTTCATTTGTCCTCATGGTTGGATATTCTTATGTGTGCCTTTTAGCTAGATACAAAAAAGTGTTGTTTTGTTGGCTTAAGACTACTTGTAGTAATTGAATTTGTCTATTAATTTTAATTAATATGGAATCACCTTCTATTAGAGGTTAAAATATCAACATAATTAGTAACTTTTGTGACCTCTATTGATAAATCAATGAAGTGTGTTAATAATAGGTTTACCACTTCTCTCAATCTTTTTGTTTGGGCCTTTTAACCCTCTCTAGATAATCTTACACCTACTAGCATTAATTGTTTAATTATTATTTTTATCTATAATATGATGTTGTTATCTAAGTCATTCGTTGCATCATGGGTGATGAATGCATATATTATATAGTTTTTAATGTTCTTCGTCTAAATCTATAATGCCTTTGTGGATGTCAGCCAACTTAAGAAAAAATGATATAAAGTGTTGAAATTGTTACAAGTTCCCTATATTTTATTCACTTCAACCTCTATTTTGGTTTATGTGACAATAAAAATCTTCCTCATATCTTCTACCTATTTTTCTTTATTTCAAATATCAATTCCTATTTGTTTGTGTCCCTTTGTAAGACTTGGTTTTACATGTTTGTCATTATTCCACTTACAACTATTTATGGATTGTGGTGAGAGATTGTTCAAGGGACTATTTATCTCTACATGTTCTTTCAATATGTCCTCTTGTGGTGCTATTAAGGATATGCTTGATTTGAAACTTTTGAATATGAGATCTAATTTTGATATCTCTAATTGAGACCCTAAAGTTGATTATGTGAATAATGGTATAGTCACTATTGACTAGAATGAATTTTTTGTGCCAATAGTTCTTTTTTATTTTACATGAGATAATATGGGAGAGATGTTAGTGGAGGAATTAGAACCCACCTTATTGGGGTTTTCATTTATCTTGTTTTATCTCCTCTTCTTTTTGCTATGTCTTCTTAAATTGTTGCTCTTATTCATATATTTCTATTATATGTTGTGGTTTTCCTTCTTCAAATGCAATATCAATTTGTAGTTCTATTAGTGGTACTTCCATATTCGTTTCTTCTTGCTAATTTATTTGTGATATTTCTTCCACTAATAATGCACTATATGTTGGTTTTATATTACATCATTAGTATATATAATTTAGAGAAATAATAAATAAAATGATTGTTAGTTGTTACTTTTTGGGAAGTTATTATTGTAGGAATTTATACATTATAAAAATAAAGCTTTAGAAGAAAATTATTGCAATGTAAAATGATCAACCTAAAATCAATATAATGTGTAATATTAATTGTGTTGTTTTTTTATTATAAAAGCAACATTAACTATGGTGTACATAGCCTAAAGGCTATCAACAACATATTAACAACAAAAGATCAAAACTAAAAATGAGAGTTTAACAATAGAGTACTAAATAAAGCAACAAGGGGTGCACACCGTAAATCCAGAGATCCATAAATACGACCTAGGGAGATGGCTTATGAAGCCCATCTAGACCAAGGACATTGTCCCGATCTTCAGTATATCTGCATCCTCTTCTGCAACCTTGTCCTACAACAAACAAAGGGTCATTGCCAAACTATGCATTACTCTAATGAAAAACTTGTTGATGTTGGTGAGTTGTTTGTCCTTAGTGTCCCACCTGCAATTCATTTCCTTTGTATCTTTCTTCAAAGCATGCAGTTCATCATTAATCCCATGGTTGTGCAGATAAATCCTCAACTCCCAAACCTCATGCTTAAGGGCCTGTATTTCACCATCCCCGAGTTGGTTGATCAACTCAATATCCTCTTCCATCTTCACATTTTGTTGATCCTCTTCAGCAAAATGACAACTCCATTTTTATTTATTCTCCCCCTTTTTTACCACCTTTCTTTCCCCTATCAATATTTTCCACAACATCCCTTTCCTTTCCCTCAACCCCCTCATCACCAATATCTGACCCATCACAATAATTGGGTCCACTTTCTACAGAATTTTCTTTGAGGCCACTTCATCCAGATTGTTAGCAAGGTCCACATTATTTTCATTCATATCCTAAGGGCCTAGCGAGGGGCAAGAACTACCCATGTTGCTAGCACCAATATGCCCTATGTCCACATCCTCTCCTTCAAGCTCGTTTAGATTTCCACCATCACCGTCACCCCCTTCAATATCCTCTTCCATTTCAATAGCTATCTATTTCTTCTCTTTTTTCCCTCTAGTACCTTGAGAGGCAATTCTTCGTGACCTTATGCTTCCATTGGTTTCCACAGTAGGGTCCTCTTCATCCATATCCTCAAAACTAGAGTTGTCAATTATGATTCTTTTCCTTTTTCTAGCGGATTTTCTCTTTCCCTTAGAACAAATAGTTTTTTAGCTCTTGAGCAGCAGTAGGAGAGGGAAAGGTTGGGGTTCTCAACTCTTTGATGGTTACAGAGGAAGAAGGGAGTGGTGAATAAGCAAAGGCTTTGCCAAAGAAAAATATAGAGGGGGAAATTCCACCCACAAACGTGACCATGGGGTGAGATGCATGCAGAGGGAGTAGAATTAATATTATGTTATGTAGGGGGCACGAGGCCGAGTGGTAAGCATAGAGTCTGTAAATCAGACCTTGGTGGAGAAGGATAGGTCTCTTGTCCTTATTTTTAGGGTCAAGGTCCTCCTTAATGGAGATTTCCAGGGAATGTAGTAGATAAAAAGGAAGGCAAACAAGATCATGGTTTTTGAAATGATTCAACAAAGACCTGTGATAATATTAAAAAAATTTATGTCGAGACTTAAGGGTAAAATATTTCACGACCATTAAACATACCAGATTCCATGGGTGTTGAAGCTCCTCTCTAGCAAAACTGCCTTGCAATTTGACAAGGGCCTCCTTCCCCTTGAAGAATTTGTTAAGGTTGTTACTATTGGAAACATGGCTATTCTGCTTCCCTCTCTTGCCTTCCAAAGGAAGGCCAATGGCTTGGGCGATAACCTCCTTAGAGACTTCAAAGGAGATTCCCCCAATAACAACCCTTCCATTATTCCAGGATGCATCAAACTAAATTGAGAGTTGTTCATCATGCCCCCTCAAGTTCTCCAAATATTTCCCCACTCCCTCTTCAATACAGTATTGCCAAAAAATCAGATCCTTCTTAAATTCATTAGGCTTATTAGGCTCAAAACACACCCTGTCTCCTCCCATGACCAACTCACAAATATTTGCAACCAAGGCACTTTCACAAATCATTGATATTAACCTTTTAGCAAAGGAGATAGCCAAAAAACACTACCTTGTTAAAATGAGTTTAGCCTGAATAATATTATTTTAATTTTTGAAATCATGCAAGCCAACAGTAGCATAATTACTCCAAGTAACCTCTAGATTGGTGGCGTGTGCGAAAGGTAAATCCTATCTTGCGAAAGGACATTAGATTTTAATATTGCTGCCTTGTAATCAGGGCTTAAAAAATCACCATTATTGATATATCCACATGTCCACACAAGCTCCTTTTTTTTCATGAGAGCACAATCCCCCAAGGGAATCACATGAGTTCCAACATAGCTAAGTTGTATCATCAAGATAAATAGACAAAGGTAGTACCGAGTCATGATGATGAGGTGGTCACCACGAACTCCAGTCTATTTAGAAGTCCATGTCATGTAACCCTCATTACCAGTCAACACATGGCTGGGGCTTTTCAAATTCAAGAACTCCCACCCCAAGAGGCACCCACGACCCAATTGAGTAAGGTGGGTTTTAACAAATAAATGACTATCCATGGGGGATCTGATTGTTGTACTCTCCTTCAAAGAGTAGTCAAACATTATTGGGTAAGGAATTCATCCTCCCCCAACATCTCAAACCCTGGGCAGGGAGACCAAGCATTGCTAAAGCATTAACAACCCTATTACCTTCTCTATAAACATCACCAATTTCAAAGGAGTCAAACCCAAAGAATAGCCTGAGAATGTCTTTGATAATACTATAAATAATCTAGTTGATTTGGTTTAACCCTTTGAAAACATCAATAATAAGTTTGGAATCACCTTCAATAACAATGGCCCAAATGCCAATAGAGAGGGCGATTTGAAGACCCCAAGCCAAAACCACGTCTTCAATTTCATTGTTGGTACATCTATTTAGATTACCAGTGTAAGCAACCACTAAATCACCAAATGTGACCTTGAAACCCATCCAATAGTGGCCAACCCTTGGGAATGTCTAGCATCACCATCCAAATTTATCTTGTAGTAACCAGGGTGAGGTTATAGCCATTTAGTATTCATTCTTAGCAAGCACTTAGTATTATCAAAGGTTGCATTGGAGCAGGGAAGATCCCATTGATGAGCTACCTCAGTGTCATGAATTGAGGGGGGGTTGGAGGGGAGGTGTTTAACAAGCATTACTGAAAGTTTTTCCAATAGGATCTAAAGGAAGGACCTGGAAAACCACCTCCATAGGGGATTCCACATCACAAAAGATCATGTTATTCCATTCCTTCCAAATACTCCATTCTAGGTGTGGTGGAATTTGCTTCCACAATTGACAAACCAAGGGTTTAGTTGATGAACCCCCCCCCCCATTCATTGATCAGGTGAGGCAAGTACTCATTCATGGTCCAATAGAGATTGAACTTCTAACAAACCATCCCCCACAAGGCTCTAGCAAAGGCATAATAGAGTAATAGTGGGGAACTTTTTTATCCATTTTGCACATAACATATATGTTAGGAAGCTGAAAACCTCTTTTAGTAAGGTTGTCTTGAGTGAGGATATTGTTATGAATGGTTGTTCACTAGAAAGAAATGATTCTAGGGATGAGGTGAGGGTTCTATACCTACTTCCACCAATCTAGATAGTTATTATCCCGAAGAAGACTGTGATAAGCTAATTTAACTATGAAGTCCCCACTTGGGTTCCACTTCCAAATAAATTTATCCTCATGGGGGAATAAGGGTAGTCTAACCTTATTAAGCATGTTTTGCACCTCTACGACAACAGACAAAAGGTGAGGCTGATCATGACAACAAAGAGAAATATGCTTCTAATTGTTGGGGGCAAGATAGTTAAAAACCCATTGACCAAAGAAGGTAGTAGCACAACCTTGTAATCTTCTAACTGATGGGATGGAAGCCAAAGTTTTATCCCCCATCCAACAATTATCTTAGAAGCAAATGCTTCTTCCATCACGAATAAGACACCTCAGGCCATGATATATGATGTCTTTACATTTAAGAATACTATTTTAAATTTTGGAGCCCCTAGGAACACCCTCTAAATTCAATATCTTGTGAAATTTATCTCGACCGAGATACTTAGCACTCATAATGTGGCATCGGTCTACATTTTGATTAGCCAAATTCCATCCATTTTTAGCCATGAGAGCCTTGTTATACTATGAAATTTTCCTAATCCCCATTCCACCATTATTTTTCATGTAGTAGACTTTGTCCCAATTGACCAGTGCCAACCTCTTCTTTTCTTCCATACCCATCCAAAGAAAGGTCCTTTGGATTCTTTCTGAAATTTCTCAACCATTGAGGTGGAGATTTTATATAGGGAGAGAAAATACACAAGGATCCCTTGTAGATAGGAGGCCAAGAGCTAAAGTTTACTAGCACTATTGAGAAATCTACCCTTCCAACCTGCAAGTTTCTTCTGCATTTTTTCAAGGATGGATTTCCAAAAGGAGTTAGAAGCTTCCTTAATTGTGAGGGGTAGTCCAAGATAGGTACCCAGGAGGAAGGCAATCTGACATGCCAGAATATCCTTGATCTTATTTTGGAGTCTATCAACAATATGAAAAGAGTAAATATTGCTCTTATCATAATTGATATGCTGACCAAACGCATCTGCATATTGATTGAGGAAGATTTTCCACCCCTTAGCTTCAGTAACTGAATCCATCCCAAAGAGAATAGTATCGTCAATAAATTGTTGCAAAACAATAGGGGACAAAGGAAGCGGGTTTGATCCCCTTTGAAAGTTCAATTGTTAACAAAGGAACTAAAATTTCTTCCAATAACCTCGGTACAAATAATAAAGAGGTAGGGGAACATGGTATCACTTTGACAAATTCCCCTAGAAGCTCCAAAAGGTTTTCTAGGAACACCATTGACAAGAACAAAGTATTTGATAGTAGTGATATATTCCCTGATAAGATTAAATAATCCATCGGTAACCCCAATCTTTCTAAGGACTTTAAACCATACTTGGCTCACGATATTTATCCATACAGTGAATAACCTCATGAGTAATGATGGCAACATCAAGTATTTATCTTCTTGGAATGAAACCTTTCTGGCTATGACTAATGAGATTATCAAGGAAAGGCTTAATCCTGTTGACAAGGACTTTAGAAAAGATTTTGTAGACTATGTTGCATAGGCTGATGGGTCTGAAGTCCTTGAGGCATGTGGGTTTTGTTATTCCCCGCATACTCGCCCCCTCCATTCTTGCCTACGAATGTGGTTCCCCCCCTTTTTTTTTGTTCTCCCTCTTTGTTTGGTTTTGTTTTTCTTTGTCCTTCTTTCCTTTTTTTCCCCTTTTGAGTTCTGGGATCCTGAAACTCTGAGGTGCCTTTTTTTTTTTCCCCTTTTTACCTTTCTTTTGTACCTTCAATTCGTCAAAATCTTGAAACCTTGAGGTGGTCTCCTTTTTCTTTGTGTCTTTTGTTCCTTTTTTTTTTTTACACACCTCGGGATTCTAAAATCCCAAGATCCCAAAGTGCATCCCTTGTTTCTTTTTGTTTTGGCTTCGAGATTTTAGGTTTCTAAAACCCCCAAGTACTTTTGTTTTGTTGTTTTTGGAGCTTCGGGATTTCAGAGTCCCAAAATCCTGAAGTTCCCCCTTTTTCCTTGCATGTTGTTGACCTCAGAGTCCAAGAATCGTGGGACCCCGAAGTCTTCTATGTCCTTGTTTGTTTTCTTTTGTTGGCAGCTTCAAAATCTTGGGTTCCCGAGATCCCAAGTCTTGTTGTTGGTTTTTATTGCCAAAGCCCCAAAACCTTAGAATCCTAGAACCCCAGGTTCTCTTTGTTGTGTTTCTTTTGTCATCCCTTCGAAGTTTCAAAATTATAGAGTCTCAAGGTCAATTACTTTCTGGCCTCAAGACTTTGGGATCCTAGAACCTTGAGGTGTGTCGTGTCTTGATTTTCAATCACCAGGGGTATAAATACCCTTCCTTGGCTCATTTTTCTCATTCATGCAACCAGTTATCTGAGAGATTCATTCTTCTAGTGATTTGGAATTTTTCGTGGCACACTTTGTGTATTCCCTCCTCCTTTATCTAGGTAGGTTTTCTTTTCCTACCTTGTGTTTTTGCTTGGGTTCTTGTTTTTGGTCTGTTGTTTTGGTTTTCCTTTGTTTCTCAGTTTTAGCTTGGGGTTTTTGTTTTTGAATAAGCCATTTTTGGCAGTTTGGCCCCTCTTTGTTTTCCTACCATTCTAGGACCTTGGGTTCTTGAGATCCTAACCCTTTTTTTTTGTACCCCTCTAGAACCTCGTGTTCCCAAGATTGCAGGGAGGTAGCTTGCCCCATGCTCTTCATTCTTTGAAACCCCGGGTTCCTGGGATCCCAAATAAATCATCCTTGGTCAAAACTTTAATTCATTCACTCTGGAACCTCGGGTTCTCGGAGTACCTTTTGGTGTGTCCCTATTTGACTTCAAAACCCTGGGTTCCCAAGATCCCGAAGTACCAAAGAGCCGTCTTATTTAGGTATTTGGAACCCCAGGTTCCTAGGATTTCGAAGCCTGACTCTAAAGGACAATGATCTCCTCTTTTGCATTTTGAGATATCGAGATCTCACAATTGTGAGTTTTTGGTGCTTCTTACTCTGAAACCTTAGCATCCCGAGATCCTGAAGTAAGATTTGTTTGAATTTCTTATGACTCTAGGACCTCGAGAGCCCGACATCCTGAAGTCACACTTGAGGTTTGTGCAAAGCTATTCTTTTGAACCCAAAACCTTGGAACCATGGGATTATGGAGTTCACTAGTTTTAAAAAATATTTTTTAAGGCACTAATTATGCACTATATCTTGCAGTTTGAAGAGCTCTTACAGAAGCAACAAACCCAAGAAAGAGGACCAGGAATGAGATCAAGATCGAGTAGAATCCCCTCACCATTAAGTATTAGTGCAAGGGACAAATTTTGGTTTCAAAGACTTTTGGGCAAGAATGCAAGATAGTTTTGAGGCCAGAAAAAGGGGATTCTATAGGTTGACAACATCCCAAATGAAAGAATTTGACCTGGAGACAAATATTTCTAAAGATTTTAGGGATATTGGAGAATTATTAGACCCAACTTACAAAGAAAATTAGGTGGACCAAAGGCCTCTCTCACTGATAAGATGGTCGGAGAAAGAAAATCTAAAAATTGAGGATGTTTTAGAACAAGTTGTTGAGAGAAGCCATCAGTGGCCAAGTCTTAGGCTTTGGAAAAGCATTTCAAGATAAAAGAAGAAAGGTAAGGCCATTGGCAACCCTCAATCAAAAGCCACTAAGGAATATGTGAGGAGGACAAGATCTAAGTCAAGGAAAAATACTCTTATGGATCAAGAAGCTTCTATGAATGCCAATGAGAAAGAAGAATTAATGAAACAATTGGATACAAAGATGAAGGAGTATCAACTCCTCAAAACAACAACTGAGCATGGGATAACCACTGGACTACTTGTTGTCCCACAAGTATTTATCATTCCTGTTGTACCTACCATTGGTATGACCCTGAAAGAAGGAACATCACATGGATTAGATGCATAACAACTTCTCTCTTCATCTCAAGTTCCTATAGTAGTTACAAAGCTAGTTCATGAACAGGTAAAAATTCATAACATCGAGTCTGATTCAGATGATGACGATGATGAGCCCATTTCAATAGTATCCCGCAAGAAGAAGGAAAATCTCATGCAAAGGCAGGCTACCTCTAAGCAAGAAACAATGAAAATGTAGGTGCCTACTACTTCTTAGGTCAAGCACATCGAACCTCTTGCCAATGAACTTAAGGATCAACCAATTGAGACTACTCAGACTCAGGTTTATGAGGTATAGGTAGAGGGCATGGAGGTTGATGAGCAAGATGAGTGGATGGTGCTCACACCACAAGATCAAGAATTACTCCTCAAGCAATTGGAGGAAGGCCAACATAAGCAACAAGATGAGCTAAATAAAAAGGCCTTTGAACAAGAAGGTGAAAAGTTAGAGGAATTTTCTAAACAACAACAACAAGACTTCCAACAAGTGCTACAAGAAAATATTGCTCAATAAATTTCCCAACCTCCACCACAACATGAGGAATTTGTAGAATAGTAGCATGAGCAACTCCAAGATGCAAATAAAGATCAACAAGAAGAAGAGGAATAACAAGAATAACAACCAAAAACTCATATGGTAACTGCCCAAGTAACTACACAAGGTGAGCAACAAGATGATAGAATATTGTAATGGCTTAGCTTTAGTTTCCAAAAGAAGAAAAAGGTCGTACTACCAAGCATATCCTTGCAAGATGCAATTGTCAAATCACCCAAAAGGACAAAGAAAGCTAAAACTCTCTATCTTCTCATAATGAGTGATTCTGGAGAACTCGTGGCTAGTATAGGAGCACCAATACCGGTTCAAGAGGGTGAAGAGAATGCCCCTCCAAAGTACCAAGTCTCCTAGGTGAACATTGGTAAACAAACCAAATAGGGAGAGATAGCCTCCTTAGATTCCATCACCGCTACTATAAAGACAAGGATAGAAAAGGAGCATAAATCGAAGAAAGAGGCCAAGGCTCAGCTAAGACAGTACTAGGAATTTCTTATGGAAATGGCAAGAGCGTTAGATTCAAGACCGGGTGATTCTCAACCTTGTACCTTAGCACTTCCACAAGAAGAAGTCAAATCACTATATGCAATGAGGAAGGTAGTAAATAATGTTAAAAATTGGGTAGAAGATCAGTTGAGGAAAGTAAAAATATTCCTACAAGAGATCATGGAGATATATCAAGATTCTCATCTCCTCGAAAAGGGACTCATCCTCCGTTCCACATAGTGGGAAGCTCAATCTAATAAGTTCTGAAAGCAAGTTAGGAAGCTCAAAAGGGTCAAAGGATTGGGAGTAGATGTGATTAGAAAATAATAATTTCTTTAAGGGGAGAGGACCTCAGTAGCTTGCAATCTTGCATTGATATTTTATATCAGTGCAGAGCTAAGGAACTCAAACAACATCCATCCTTCTTAGGTTTGCTTGAGAAGTATGAGAAATATGTTACAAAAAAGGTGCTGGGAAAACATGGAAAGGATGCAATGCAGTCAGGCGCGCTCTACCAAGAAGCAATCCTCAAGAAATGGGAAGCATATACAACTGAGCACTTATCCTCAACTGTTGAGTTTGACATCATCATCATGGACATGTATATGCATTTAGTTCTCAAGTCTTACCAAGCCAAATAAATAATGGATAATCTTGTTGATACGATGGATGAACTAATAAAGAATCTAAGGGTTGCAAAGTTTTGAGTCTAGTATGTGCTAGACCTGCCTCAAACTTCAATAGAATATTATCTAGAGAACTCCCAGAGTTACAAAAGGAATAGACAGTAAGCAAGAAGATCACAACATTCACACTTTAGTTTTCATAAGTTAAAGGGGCACAATTTTGATCAATCATGGTGCCATCAATGGTTGCAACCACAATTTGTCAACACACTTGTCTTGCATGCAAAAATTTGCCGAGTTAGGATCACGTTCCTAGGGAGTGCAGCCACAAGGACTTGATGTTTAGTGCTAGTTAAGTGAGGTTCAAAATTAGTGATGTGCAAGTCGAACTGCAACCTCCTCTATTTTGTAATTGAGTCATAGGCAGTATTTGATTTGAAATTATAGGAATCAAGACACTATAAATGTAATGAATTGAGTCATTTCAAGGGTCCATAAATTAAAGATTGGAGTCCATAGTTAGGAATTTATTTCTAGTATTTTCATTTCTAGTTTTTAAGTTTCAAACATTGTTGAACTTTCACAGTATTAGTGCTGGTTGGTACTCATTATTTTCATTATTAATCAATACAAGCTGTATACGGTGAAAATGGATAAGAACAATGTTGAAAGACTAAATGAATTCAACCACAAAACCCTAGCCTAACAACAACAAAGATCCACCATAACATATGAAGATTACCTAAGACAATGCAAATCAAATGAAATCACAAAGATTATACCATCGCATGTCCAATAAGGTTTGAACCTCCATTCTTCCTATCTCCATTGATCTTGCTTGATATATTTGCTCTCATATTTTATATGCACAAGAGCTCAACAAAGAACGAAAATGTGGTTGCAAGTAGGATTGCATATGAAAGTGCAAAGACGTAGTGTAGTCAATTGATCGGGTAGTTAGGGTTTGATAATGAAGGAAGCATCTCCTTATATAGAAGACACTATAAGAAATGGAGGGATAAGATTGAGAGGTGTAAAAGATAAATGGTCGGCTATGATTAGAGGGTAGGTAAAGAAAATAAGAAAATAATGAGAGGGTAGGTAGTGTAGGAATTAAGAGATGAATGACATGTGTCATAGGTAGAAAAGGTTAATGAATTAATTAAATAAATAAAGATTTATTTAATTAATAGAAGAAGTGGGATCAATTAAATAAATAAAATATTTATTTAATTTAGGGAAAAGGATAATTTAAATAAATAAATGTATTTATTTAAATGAGAAATAAGGCTAGAAGAGGATAAAAGAATTAATTAAATAAATAAAGATTTATTTAATTAATAGAAGAGTTAGGCTAAAGTAATTAAATAAATAAAAATAAATAAAAATATTTATTTAATTAGACATGACAATTTTAGGTGTCTACACAAGCTATTTCATGGATCGTGTGTTTCATGATCTCTGTTGACAAAAATTGGTATTTCATTGATTTGATATCTTCTTTCATTCTAGATAACATAGTTGTTCTAAGTAATGTGGGTTTCATGATTATGATATGCAAAGTTGATAGTCATCTCTTTTTGTATGTAAGATCGTAGACCTTGCATGTAGATGGAAAGTTTTGCCTCTTGCTATCTAGTTTGTTATTGATAATACCTGTTCATTTGAAGTATTTCTTTCAATTTTAACAATCTTGCATGGTTACATTTGTTCCTTCTATGCACCCTATCTCTTTTGCATTTTGTTTCAAGTAAATCCACATAAGTTCTTCTTGCTACCATCATGCCACCTTGATCAAACAAGTCACATAGGCCCTGATTTATCCTCATATAATTGTGACCCAATGAATAGGACCTTGGAGAGTAGAGATCTCACAGTCTTTACTCTTTTTCAGGAGAAGCTTCGCTTCGTGAAGCTTGCATGTTAGGTGAGTATAAAAGGCCCATCAACAAGTTCTTGAACTTTTGGTATCAAGGCAATGTAAGTGTTATTCAACCTTTTTAGTAATTTGTTTATTCTAAAAAAATCCTTAGTATCCATGGTAACATCAGCGCCAACAATGTCCTAGAAGTCTTGGAAAAAAGCTAAGGGAAGTCATATAGGCTTGGGGCTTTGTAAGAACACATAGAGAAGACCGCCTTCCTCACCTCATCATCCATAATGAGGGCCATTATGACAACATTGTCCTCATCATTCAGGGAGGTTGAGAGGCATTGGAGGAGAATATCATCCAAAGAAGTATTCTTGATCTTGTTGTCATCTTCAAACAGCCTACGAAAGTAGTTTGAGGCCATAGCCCCTAAAAGATCATGATCTTTAATTTCCTGGTTCTGATCAGTTTTTAAGCAAGTAATCAAATTTCTCCTTCTGTACCTACTAGCCGATCTGTGAAAGAAAGCTGAATTTCTGTCCCCTTCATCCATTGTACTCTTGATTTTTGTTTCCAAAAAATTTCCCTTGTTTTAGATTTTCCTTCCATTTCCTTCTAAGAGCTTCCTCTTCTCTATGAGTGGCCTTAAGGAGACCCCCCTGAGAAATTTACTCTTATATTGTAGACAACTTGTTTCTAAGTTCCTTCTTTCTAACAAAAATATTTCCAAAAGTGTTTTTATTCCATTTGCTCATATTTCATTGAATTAGGTCCAATATTTGAGCCACCTTGAACATTGGTGTTCTTATGAATAGGGTGTTCCACGTATTATTGATGTAGTCCCTAAAATCAAGATGAGATGTCCACATAATTTAATAACGAAAGGGAAAACTACCCTTGGTGCCTTGAACCGAACACACCAAGAGAATGGGATTGTGGTCAGAGACCGTCCTTGGTAAGGCATGTAGAGAGGAATTAAAGCCAAGATCCTAGTTGACTGAGACTAGAAATCTACCCAATCTGACCTAGATGAGGTGTTCACCTTTCTTATTATTGGACCAAGTAAAATTTTGTTCAATCAAATCCACATCCAACAATCCATTCCTGTTGATGAAGTCAACCAAGTCTATCATGCTATCAGAGTAATCAAGTTGAAATCCCAACAACCATTCGATGAGCATCATAATCTTTTTGGATCAAAAGTGGGATGTCATTCCAAAGGGAAAGATGACCCAGTCTAGTTTTAGGAGAGTAAACATTAATAAGAAACAAAGAGCCATTGTGAGAAGATAATCTCACAACAAGAAAGATGGTTAAGGAGGAGACAAAGGTGCTACAAAAGTGTAGAGGATCCCACATGGTAACCACTCTAACAGAGGCCCCATTGGCATTGCTGATGAGAAACTAAGATTCAAGCTATATTTTGCCAACATGGTATTAAAGGAGTTATCAATCATTTTGACTTCTTGAAGCAAAAGAAAGTCAATCTTATTTTCCAAAATTAATTTCTTGAGAGCATATTGTTTCTGGGGAATATTAAGGCCCCTCATGTTCCATGAAAGGAGCTTCATTTCTTTATTTTGGTTGATGCTTCTAGGGTCCTTTGCCTTCCACTAGTGATTTCCCTCACCGCTTCCTTATGTCTAGACAGTCTCTGCAAAGGAAGACCCATCTTCAATTCTGATCCAACATCAACTTTTATGTTCCCAGTCTTTCTCCTATATGTTATCCAACCCTCATTGTCAGATAGGAAACAACTGCTTGACGAGGCCCCCGATGAAGAAAAATTCTTCGGTGGTACAGAGGGATCCACTGTACAAGCTATGCAACTGTACTCAGTCTTCTTACTTGAAACAAGGGTATTTGGAATCAAGACCTCCCTAGTTTTGTTGGAAGGAGTTGATGGGTGGCTCGAGATCTCCCCTCCTCTAAAGGTTCCTTCCTCATGGGAGTACCACAACCCAATAGGTCAAAATAACTCAAAATCACTTGCCCATCCTCACCAGAAAAGGATTGAACCTCCCTTTGTGGGATTTTGTCACCAGAAGGGTCTAACATGGGAGGGGAAAAAGCCACATTAGCCCCAAAAGTATATTTTTTAGGGGTTTCCAGTAACTTAATTAAGATTTCATGAAAGGGATAATCATATCTATCAGCCACAAAGCTAGTCTCACCCTTATTCGAAGTATCCATAATGGTCATTGGTTCCCTTAGTTTAAGAGGTTTAGGATCAGGGGCCTTACAGTTAGAAATAAAATGGCCAGGCTTATAACACTTCTGATAGTAAAGAGTAGCATTCTCATAAACTAGAGCCTGGGTCCAACTTTCCAATTTAGATTTTAGAGTAATAAAATTGGGAAGATTTTTGCTAGCCATGATCAAAACACAAAAAATGAGCATTAAACAACTTGGATTTGTTTGAGTAACCTTGTCCATCGCCACAAAATTCTCAAATGTATTCCCAATCCATATAAAAATTGACTCATCCCAGTATTCCAAAGGGGGTCTCAGAAGCTAGACCTAGACAAGGGCAAATTTATGCAGATCAACAACCATGTTAAAACTAGGTTTCCATATACAGAGAGAGATGATGTTTACCATTTGTCCAAAATCTAGAGACGACCATGACAACATCTTCCTCTGCTTTAAATTTAAAGAGAAAGAGAGCACCGAGCATGACATTAATGGAAAAACTGCCCTTTAATTTCCATTTATCAGCAACTCATTTCTTGACCATATCAATGGTGGGTCTGAGGGAAAATAATTTGCCCACTGAAGTGTTGTTCATAGTGAGCATAATGCAATCCACCACCAAGTTCGGTAAGACAATAGTCGTACCTTCCTTAGTTTGAAACAATGTTTGGTTCCACAATGGTGTTGTTACTGTGAAACAATGGTCTAATATATATATGCACACAATGTTAAAAGTTGCATATCCTTGCAATTTCACCTATGTTTTGAGTCCACTTTGGTGTCCATTCCCTTAGTATTATTGTAGGCTCATATCCCTTGTATCAAAATTTTCCCATCTCAAGTTGCTTAGGAATCCTTTCGTGTGGTTACTTTTTCATGTCACTTTTGTGTTTTCTCTCTATTTGACAAATATTTTTGAGTGTTTTTCTATTTGTCACCTTCTTAGGTTAATGGAAATGACTTATAACAAATATCAATGTTTGGTCAACCTCTTTATCTTCCCCCTTTTTATCCTTCTAAATTTATCTTTAGTTTTGGAAAGGACATCTCTCTCTCTCTCTCAAGCTTATATACAACACTCTCAAGCTCTCTTATAACTCTCTCACAATAATTTATTGATCATCTCCTTTTCTTGTGCCCTTGAGAAATCTGGGATTGTCACATCCCTTCTATTTCATTCTAGTTTCACTACTACGTAACAAATTTGACCATTTCCAAACACACTTGGGTAGGAGCATTTACACACTATCTTTATATATATTTCTTTGTCTTGGTTTTCTATGTAGGTCAAACGACCAAAATAAGGGTTTGATTGAGGCAAGCCCCAAAATGGTCTTAACAATTTTTCTTGTTCCATTATAGCTACGGGCTTCTTGAGATCACTCAATCATACAAAGGTTTACACATGCTTTCTCATTTTTTATTTTGTTTGTATTATTCATTTAAATCATTCAAGTCTTAGTTTATTTCTTGTTATATGGTATTTTCTTGCATTTTCTCGTTTCAAGTTTTTTAGGTGAGATGAATAGTGAATTTGGATTTTTCATTTTTTTGGGGAATTTTTTGTTTATTTTTCATATAGATGATAATATGATGCACATGAATGTCCACACTACATGCTAGCATATTGGGCGATGACTTTTGTATTTGGATTCCAAGTTCCTTGTAATTTGTATTTTTCATTTTTTTTGATAAAAGGTTTCAGTTAATTTTTTATTATTATATTTATTCACTAGTTTATTTTCTTAATGTATTTTTGTGAGCTATTTCTATTAATTTGTTTTAGAAATTAGTATAGTTTTAAAGACTAAAAACTATTGACTCATTTGAATGTAATTAATACAATTTACTCTTAAAGGAACTTAGCTTTCCTTTCTTCATAGTCAAAATTCCTTCATTACAATTCAATCTACCCATTAATTTCTCACCATTCTCCTATGCCATTAGAGCAATAATGTTGTAAGGGCTATGAGCAAAAAAATAAAAATAAAATTCTATTTAGATAAAAAGTATTTATTTATAGCTTCAGATGGATGAGTGTCATGTCGTCTTTTCAAAATAACACTTACTAAATATAGTAGGTTCTCACTATCTCGGTTATATAGTAAATTGGGTCCATGAGACAAATTTTAAAAAATGAGGTTACTTCAATGTTTCATTTGTTCTAGAGAAATTTCCATATTTTGAACAAATAATATTAGATTAAATAAGGATTTAAATATTAAATTTATCATTTTATGCTCATGGTAAATTTATGGAGTCCTTTGGACAATCGTTGAAATATAGAATCATATATTTATTATCTTTTGTAACCAATGGAGTGTTGACTAGGTTGAAAGGACCAAAATACTAAGAGGGGGGGTGAATCAGTATTCCCACAGATTATAATTTTTTTACCAGACTATAATCTTCTGTTGAAATATCAAAGTTCATCAATTATACTTATCAAAAATAAAATAGTAAATTTAGAATAAACATGAAAAACACAACCACAAGAGAAACACCAAATTTTATGTGGAAAACCCAAAATAGGAAAAACCAAGAAGAGTGTTAACTCTTAGGAGAATATAACTATCAATATGGTGTTTTACAAAAGGGGTGGCTCATTGTCGGTGGCTCACTGCCAGATTACAAAAATGGCTCACAGTCAGACTGCTCAATGCAAAGATATAAAAATGGCTCACTGCCAAAATGCTCACTGCAACATAAAAGGTTGAACTGAAAAGGATTGCATCTCCAAATGAATGAGATTAGTTCCAAGATTAAGATCAAATCACAATTCATAAACTCTACAATAGATCTAGTGAAAGATCACTGTATAATTATCTTGCAGCAGGTCCAGTGAAGGACTATTGCAACATTGCAATACTAACCGTACTTCGACTCTACACCAACTGCCTTCACTGTCTGCAACTTACACTTCACACTCTACTTCTTTGCTATCTTCATTGCTATATCTCTTTTTCATACACACACACCTCATAAAATTCCTTTTTTTCTTCTTATTTCACTTCACATACTACTATACATACATACATACATATATATATATATATATATATATATATATATATATATATATATATATTGGAGGACACAAACATGGGATAGTGTGTTAGCCAAGCCCAACATATTTTCCAATAAAACATAAAAAAGACAACCACGTTGGCCTCCACAAGATCTCTACACGCTTCCTTTTTCATACTTCATTTTCCAATGCATATACTGAGATTATCGGAATGGGACAGGATCATCCAGACCTGAAGATATTGACCCATTATCACAAAACTTAAGCACAACATCTCCAAACTCCAAATATAGAGATTCCACGCATACCAAGAGTATCACAACACGAAACTTGAAGAGATACAACTGACATGACCAAAATAAGTGATACCGGAACATGTAACTGATACCGAGACCAATGCAAACTCAGAATTCTGGAACACAAAGATCTTCCAAAAACTTCATTACTACATCATAACACTTGCTCATAACAAAAACTACACATATCGACTACATACAACATCTGAACCAACCCAGATAACACTGAACTACATATACTGTCAAGTCCAAATCGGATAATTGGTTTGACATCAATGACAACAATATTCACACAAGTCTAACATGGAGTTGATTGGAAATGATAGTTGTTAGGGGCTATTTTTGGCTATTTATTGATGAGGATTATTTGTGCAAGGCATGAACTCTTGGATTTACATCTTGTGTCATTTTAATTTTTAAAATAGAAAATTTATCATCTAGATGTTATTGCAATTTTATCTTTTGATCTCACAAGGTTTATTGTCTATGTTTCTTTAGTGATTGGTAAATCACCTGTGTTGGAGGCTTGTGGATAGAATGCTCAAAAGTTTTAGGTTATTTAAGGATGGGATTAATTTTATTATAGTGATTAATATCATCTAGAGGCTATACTTCTGCAAAAGGAGTTCATAGTTTCAACAATTTTTAGTGTTCTAGTCTGCAGGGTTTGTTAAAGCAATTTTTAGTGTTCTAGGTTTAAGTTTCTATTTTATATTGATTTTTTAAGGATTATTTGTATTTTAATATAATTTTATAGTGCATGCCATTTTTTCATTTGCCAAGATGATAGTGTGCAAGTTTGGAGGGTTTATGTATTTTTGGCCTTTCAAATGCCCTACACTCAGTGAGTTTGTCTTGTTTGGTGTGAATTTGTAACGAGAGCTTAAAAATTGTTGCTATTTTTTTTTTTTTGAAATTAATAATATTTTTTAGTTTGTGGTGTTGGAGAGAAATTCAAGTTTCAATTTCATTGTTCTACATTCATTGTTTTGATGAATTTTATGGAATTTGTAATTGAGTAATAAAATTACTTGAAGATATGATATTTTAATTTTGGGGGAAATAAAAAATGGTATCAAATAACTAATATTTTTGTCTTGTAGGGTTTATTAAATTGATGAACCTTAGTAAAAGATAAAAAATATATCTCTAGCATGAGGAAAGGAAATTAATTGAAGGAGACTCATCTCCAGAAGGGAGTAAAGAAGAAATTCAAGAATATAAAATATAAGAAGAGACAATACAATATGGGAGGAATATGTTTGGCCCTAAAGAATTATATAAAAAATACCCTTTTAGACATCTAAGATAATCAAAGAAGCATTGTAGATAGTCTTGTGGAAACAAGAGAGATCATGAAAATGATAGCTGATATATTACAAGGTTCTATGTATACCCAAGGGAGAGGGAGTCTTTAATTGGATTATAGGAATTCAAAAAATTATACTATAAATACCTTATAGTCCACATTCCTTCTTGAGGATGAAGAACTAGAAGTTGAACATTCTGCCAATCTAATGGAAACCATAGAAGAGTCTACAAGAGATTTGGCTACAATTTGAGCTACATATAATAGTGAAGATGAGACATTTAAAAATTTAATTCCTTTTAGACTTTTAGGGAATATGTGGAGCTTATAAATTCATTGTTGCAAAGGAAGGGGTTTGAAATTAATTAGGACCGAGGTGTGAAAATATCTCAAAATCAAATTGAATAAACTAACCACTCCAACCTTTGATGGGAGTGATAAAATATCTAGTATACAACCCCACATATTGATGGAATTGCTTATGATTGGTGTTGTAATAGAATTACCACCCAAGGTCATGATAATGTAAGCACATTTGAAGATTTTAGACAAATATTGCTGGATATATTTGAAATCAAGGATGAGGAAGATTATTTTAAAAAGTTATAAAAAATTAAACAAACAGTGACCATAAATGAATATGTAGATGAATTTCAAAAAAATGTTTTGATGGTACTTGACATGCCAAAAAAAAGAATCATGTCATTTCCTTGAAGGACTTGAAGAACCCTTAAGAGTTTTTGTCAAATGTTTTTCACCTTCTACTTTACAAGTGGCAATTAGATGAAGTTTGCATCTTGTGACCTCCATTCAAAAGAAAACCATGAATCACTAGTCCAAGGTTTCTATTCCATGGAAACATAAGGGAAAATTTCAAAATAAGACCTTCCATACCCATATACATATTAGTGCACCATCACTAATAGATAAGAAGGTATCTATAATGAAACAAAGAGTGAGCTTAGGAGGAAGAATCTCTATTTTACTTTTAGAGTCATGAGTTACAACCCATAGGTATTCGGGTAAATGGAAAGTATATTTTATTGAGGTTGTTTCAAATCTTCAATTCAATTCAATGAATAAGTTCATGACATAGAAGGTCTCATTCAGTAAGAACAAGAACAAGAAATCAACTAGGGAGATTTTTTAGCAACTTCTTTTGGAGTTCCTAGACACCATTCCCTTAAGACCTTCATGGAGTTCTATTTGGGAAAATAATATGATTGTATCAATTGATAATCGATAAAACCACAAATTTATTTATGAGGGTTTTGTGATGAAAAAATGATTAAATATTGAAGAGTTTGAATGATTCAATGTCACAGTTGTAGATGTAATCACCATGCCTTGCACCAAAGTGATATGACAACTCAATATGGCATTGGGTGTTTACAAGGTATGTGATGATTTTTTTGTTGTTAGTATTAGAGAGATTGATGTTGTGTTGAGTGTTTAATGGTTGCATTATATTGGAGTATATTACCAAAAGTATCATACTAGGGAGTTCAAGGTTCAATTAGATGGGAAAGAAGTTGTTTTGAAAGGCCTTTCAAATGAAGCTCCAAGAGTGGTGATATCAAAGAAGATGGAGATAAATTTTTGGAGAGGAAAGTTAGCATGGGTAGTAATTGTCTTAATTCATCCTACAAGCTCTTCCAAAAGGTGTGATAAATTTCATTTTTAAATTCAATTTTTTTTGGATAGGCATAGTGTTCTTTTCAATATTATGCCTCCAATAATACCTTCAGATAGGGGATTGCAGTATGTAATCGAGTTAGAATATGATGCAAAACCTATTATAACCACTCATACAAAAATCATAGAGGCTATAAGGTGGAAATATATATCTTCATTTGACCAAGTTATAGCCCATTTGCATCATCTATAGTACTCGTGAAGAAGAATGATGGTACTTTAAGGATGTGCATAGATTATAAAGCATTTAATACAAATAAAATTAAGAACAAGTACCCTAATAAGGTAATATGAACTCATAGATGAGTTACATGGAGAAATGTGCTTCTCCAAAAATTGAGTTGAGTTCTTGGTCAAGCTTTTTGTCCTTACCAGTGATTTGACAACATTCCAATATTGCATTTGCTGCATAGTGTGAAACAGATAAAAAGAAAAAAAGATCTGCTTCTTGGTGGAAAGGTGCCTCCTCTGAACACTATTTTGTTAAAAAGAAAAGCTTCTCCCAGGTGGTTGCGTAGGTTCCTCAGGCTGAGCCTCTGGCTGCTACCTCTGTTTCTGATGCAACTTTGCCCCAGGAGTGTGTGGATGCTTGCGGTGGCATCCCAAATGATCGTTTGAAGAATGCTGGATCTTCTTCTTTGGTGGATGACCTTCTTGCTTCCTAGATTGATGCTGGATCTTTGTCTGATTCTTTGATTTCTGCTATCCCCGCCTCTTCAGATGATGGCTTTGTTCCTCCTGGTGATGGGAGGTCCTCTATTCTGGACCCACCCTCTTGGCAAAAGGTTGCTGCTAGGGTTGAGGAGGGATGGATTATTGTTAAAAGTAAAAAATCTAAATCATCCCAGTCCTCTTTTGATATGACCCTTCGATCCCATAAGGGCAGGTCAAATTCTTGATCCGTCCTGGTTGGGTTGGGGCTGTTGGTCTTTTGCAGCCTGTTGGTTTTTGTTGGGGGTCCTTCTTGTGATGTACCCCATCTTTGGTTTGGCTGTGCTGAGTCTCATTTGTGTTCTGTTTCTTTGAGTGGACTTTCAAGTTTATCTTTCGGTTCGGGTTGCAGGTCCTTCCAAAACCTGTCTTGTATAGGGTTTCAGGTCCCTTAAAACCTATATTTCCTTAATAAAAAACATTCCAATATTGCATGAACAAATAATCTATTAGACATCAAAAAAATTTCTTTGGTATTTTTTGGTGATATCTTGATATACAATAAAACATGTAAAGAACACTTGGAGCAATTAGAAAATATTTTGGAAATTTTACAGAAACAATACTTCGATGCTAAATTGTCCAAATGTGAGTTTGGATTGATTGAAATTATATACTTGGAAAATTTCATTAGTTCCAAGGGAGTTTAGGTATACCAACAAAAAATCCAAGAAATCCTAGATTGGCCTCCTTCAATCTAAAATAATTGAAGAGATATTTTGGACTATTTTATTACTACAAAAGGTTTGCTAAGGGTTTCACTTAGCTTTCTATTCCATTGAATGATTTGACCAATAATGGATTGTTTTCATGGTTAGAAAAAACAAAAAAAACATTTGACAAGTTTAGGGAGGTAATGAGATCATGCCCAATGCTTACAATTCTTGATTTTTCTCTACTTTTTATAATTGAATGTGATGCATCAAGATAAGGTATAGGGTCTTTCCTAAATGAAAGAGGACACCCAATATCATTTTAGAGTAGGAAATTGAGAAAATTAGGGAGAGGGTAATCAATATATGACAAAAAAATGTTGGCAATTGTTCATGCTTGTTAATTGTGTGTAGAAAGTTTGTGATAAAGAATAATCACAATAGTCTCAAGTTATTTCCAAATAAAAAAGACTTGAATTACCACCAAAAAAAGTGGGTAAGTAAATTACAAACATATGGTTTTTAAATTGAGTGAATGAAAGGAAAGAAAAATACAAGGACTCTTTCTTAGAGGCTCACTTTATGTTCCTTGTCCACTATTTCTGCCAATTGAAAGATTTCAATAGTTTTATAGTATGGTAAAAATTCATTTGCTTCTTATTTTTTGGACGAGTTGGTGGAAGATGATAGGTACATAGGAGTTGATTGACTAATTTATTATAAGAAAATGATCTTTTTAGTATTGAGATCCAAGATTAAGGAGAAGATATTGAGAGATTTTCATGGTACACCCTTGGTTGGTCATCAAGGATATTATAATACTTATAGGAAAATCTGAGAGAGGTTTGCATGGAAGGGGATGAAAGAGGATGTGATCAAATGCATCAAAGAGTGTATAGCTCAAGTCAATAGAACTAAAGTGAACTAATTTTCCTTGTAGAACTACTCCAACCACTACCAATTCCTGAATGTAAGGGGTAGAGCATCTCCATGGGCTTCATTACAAGATTTCCCAAGGTTAGATATTGTATTTGTTAGAGTTATCTTTTATTAGCTAATAATTATTTATTTAATTATTAGTCTATTATACTCTACGCTCAAGCTAAACTTAGGAATCTTATAATTCTTTAGGGTTTTCACCTTTAGGGTTTTGAGTATCCTTTTATAAGGATTCTCTCTTTGTATTTTCATTAACAACTGTAATTATTGAATTGCATTCTTGTTGCACAATCAATATGACTCCTCTTTTTTGGATCTTTGAATTCTGGCCTCCATAGCTTTTTTGCTTCTCTCCTTCTGTGACAGGTTTGCATGCAAGTGATCTTTGGGAGATGTAGAGTTGATTTTTCCTCAACTCCAATATGGTATTAGAGCTCCAAATTTGCATGCCCCTATTCTCTTCATGAGAGATTTTGGGCCTTGTTCTTCAAATCTGTGTATTCAGGGGTTTGTGCAATTGCTTTTTTCCATTTCTGGGGTAACTGATTTTTTGTTACATTTTGGTGTCAAAAAGACCCCACGATTGGATTTAGGAGGTCGTTTCCATGAATTTTGATATAAAATTTGACTTATTTTGGAGTCAGGTGTTCTGGAGGCAAAATTTTTTTAGGATTGAGAAAAAAAAATTAAATTTTTTTTTGGTAGTTTTATGAATTGCCTAGGCCGATCCGAACATCGCCGACCGTTGGTGGTTTGTTAACTGCTGGGGCTAGCCCTCACGGTCTCTGCCAGCAGTTCGGGAGCCACTAGCAGCTTGGGCCCTGCTAGTCGCCCGAGACCAACTTGCCGCCCGGGAATCCCCCGTCGCCGCCGCCGCTCGCCCAGGTCTTGCCGTCCGAAACATTGCCAGCCGCTAAGCTCCCACCCTCTGCCCGACCAGCGCCTAGCTGCCACCTCCCTACCACTAGCAGGGGGGTGTGTTTTTTTTGAATGGTTTTAACAGGCTAATGTTTTTTTTGCTATAACTTGGGCAAACAGAGTCATTTTTTGCAAAATCTTTTATCGTCGAAAAACTCTTTCTGAGATCTATCCAGATTTGGAGGTTTGAACTTTTGATTTTGCTTTTTTGATGGTGTTTTTTAGGTGTCAAAGCCAGAGGTTCTTTTTTTCACTTCGGGAGATATAACTTGAGCATTGAAACTCCATTTTTCGAAAAAACTATATCGTTGGAAAGCTTGTTTTGTGTTCTTTCCATTCATATGAGTTTTCTTTCCAGATTCTTCTCCAGGTATATTTTATTCAGTTTTTTTTTCTTTTCAGTACTCTGGTGAATATCTTGGATGTTTCAGGTCCTGGGATCTTTTTTTTGAGTAGGATGTCTCGTCTTTGGCTGTTCTTTCTGTTTCCAGTCTTCTGTCTCTTCTGATCATTGTAGCATTTTATTTATGCAAACACACTGAGAAAAAGTGCCATCATGCATTGTATACTTGGGATCTTGCACATCTTGTGCCTTATTGTACATGCAATACTTATAAAGTGCCATGGGGGGGTTGATGTTTGCCTTTGTTTGCCATCTATCTTTGTCACGTGAGTGTTCCTTCCATGACATTATCCTTATGATGTGTGTCAAGTGAGTGTTCCTTCCACGACACTATGTACTTACTCTGCACCTTCAATGTTCCTGGTTCTTCGTCATGTAGTTCTTGTTGGTCGTTCTTTTTAGTGTACCTGTCCCTCTCCCTTTTCAATATTATGGGGAGGTTTGTCCTATTGTTCTAATGCTTCCTTGGTTCAATTGATCAGCTCTTCAGGCTTTGGTGTTTTATTCCATCTGTATCTTCGAGTTCAGTTGTTTGCCTTTGTTTGCCATCTGATTCAAGTAGTGTCATTTGAGGGTACTCATGCAAATTACAATGTTCTCTACCTGTTCATGTTCTATTTCAATGAAGGTTCTTCAGATCAACAGTTACTCTTCGATAGTGTTTGCAGCTATTTCATGCTTCAGTGGTGTTCTTCATGCTCTTTTTTTGTTCCTATCTTCTAGAACACTCTTGTTTGGAGGCTTCTTAGTGCTTCACTTGAGCTTTCATCTCTTCTTCGAGAGGAGTTTTGTTCCCACAAGGTTTTCTCCTTTTTCTCCATTTTACAGAGATTTTATTGTACTTGGGTACTCATCAAGCCCGTGTGTGTGAAAAGTGGATAAGTATCTGTAACTGGAATACACAACACTTCAATAAGTCATTAGATGCATGGTTAGTAAATCAATCAATAATGAATAATAAACCATCACAAAGCGACATAT
Source organism: Cryptomeria japonica (assembly GCF_030272615.1). Classification (NCBI taxonomy): domain Eukaryota; kingdom Viridiplantae; phylum Streptophyta; class Pinopsida; order Cupressales; family Cupressaceae; genus Cryptomeria; species Cryptomeria japonica. Next base: position 544,755,382 of record NC_081408.1, read on the forward strand.
GCCTTATTGAATATACTCTCCAGGATCCTTGATTAGGAGATGAGAGCCCGAATTTATAGAAAATTTAGAAAGAAACCATCGACCGAGATTAAATGATGATGAGTGGTCAAGATTTTTCAAGAAGAAGCACAATCCAGGTGAATTGATGTGATTGGCTGATTTTCTCAGTTTTAAAGGAAATTGAACTAAAATTAAGATAAAATCAGAAAAAACTGATTTATTCTCTATTTTATTCAAATTTGAGATTTAATTGTTTTAATTGCTTTCTTGAGTTTTTTTTCAAATTTTAATTTAATTTTCAAGATTATCTCCATTTGATTTCTTTTCTCAAATTTTAATTCTTTTTTTTCAATTAATTCCTTTTTTTTTGTGATTTAATGGCAAATTGATTTATTTAATTAAATATACTAGGATATTTAATAAAATAAATAGGATAATTGTTTAAAAATGATTTACTTGAAATGATCAATCAATTAAATATTTATTTAATTAATTTAGAGTGATTAATTTTCCATGTGACATTGACGATTTAAGAAATTAATTGTGTGCTCAAGATTAATTTTAATTGCCTTTGGTTAGGACCTTGGTGATGAAATCAAGATTAGGGGGCCTATGGTTTAGATGACCATTTTTAGAGTATTACATTTGCCCCTCTTTGAATTAATGTGCGAGTAGCACGTTGGTTCAAAGAATAGTCGATGTCAAAATAGAAATCAGTTCTGAACTTGATGGATCACAAATCGATGAAGAGCGAGATGTTTAGCTTGATTTGAAGCGATGAAACTGAACAAATTTGATTAAAGCGATATCGATCTTGAGCTTGATTGAACAAGAATCGACAAAGAGCGAGATAACATTCTTGAACTTGATTGATCAAAAAACGAGCATTGATCTAAAACTTGATTGAACTAGATTGAGCGAGAGACACAACCAATTCTGAACTTGATTGAACAAGAACGGACTAAGCGAAGTGAAATAAAACCTATTCTGAACTTGATTGAACAAGAACTGATTAGCAAGAGAAAATGTCCAGCTTGATTTGATGTGATTAAAACTGAACATCGATTTGAAAATTGATTCAGATAAGGACAAAGATTGATATGCCCCTAGAGATTGATTTATTTGACATTGAAGAATCTCAACTTGATACAACGTGATTTAGTTAAGATTCCCCTAGTAACAAGGTTTAATTGATTTTCTTTGTTTGAAAAGATTTTTTGCTCAACTTTAGATGAGGATTTGACGATTTCTCGACTTTTGATGATGATAATCACTGAAAAGATGATTTGAGGTCATGAGTATGCCCCCTCGGGAGCGAAATCGAAAGATAGCAAGGGTGCAACAATTTTAGGCAGTTTTTGGCGATGATAATTATTTGAGCACGAAGATTGATGTTGAAGAATTAAAATCAGAGTTGATTTGAGATGAAATTGAGTTTTAGAATTGAATTGAGCGCAAAATGATTCCAAAATTGACTTGGGGATGAAAGTGCTAAGTGGTCAACATCATGAAATTTCAACTAGAGAAGTGACGTTAGATTTCGAGTTCGATCCCGAAAATGGACTCAGGACAGTTGATTTAGCTTAGGATATAAGTTTTATGTCCAACAATGACCATTTTTAGGGTATTACAAGGCCTAGTTGCCGAGACCCATTATTGCTTTCTTGCATTTTTTACATGCTTTTTTAGTCCTTAGTTGTTTTTTAGCTACTCCCTAAGTTCATCTTAAGGGGGGGCGTTAGAGTTATCTTTTATTAGCTAATAATTATTTATTTAATTATTAGTCTATTATACTCTATGCTTAAGCTAAACTTAGGAATCGTATAATTCTTTAGGGTTTTCACCTTTAGGGTGTCAAGTATCTTTTATAAGGATTCCGTCTTTGTATTATTATAACAACTGTAATTATTGAATTGCATTGTTGTTGCACAATCAACATGACCCCTCTTTTCTGGATCTCTGAATTCTGGCCTCCATAGCTTTTTTCCTTCTCTCCTTCTGTGACAAGTTTTCATGCAGGTGATCTTTGGGAGTTGTAGAGTTGATTTTTCCTCAACTCCAATAGTATTTATGCAGTGGTTTCCTATCACATCTAAATTCAATGTATTTTGAGTTACAAAGTTATTTTTCAAGAAGATTTTTATGTTGCATGAATTTCCTAGAAACATTATTAATGCAGGGACAACAAAATCCTTAGCTCTTTTTTGAAGGATCTTTTCCACTTGCCAAGTATAGGGATCACACGAATCACAAGTTACCATCCACAAATATATGGTCACATGGATGTAGTTAACAAGTGTATAGAGGGATACTTAAATGGGTGAAATGGTTGCATCTTTGAGACTATTGTTACAGTACCTCTCATCACATGTCTATTGGTATGCCACCTTTATAATATCTTTATGGATGTGATACACTCTCTTTTGTTGAATTATTGTTTTCAGATAGTAGAGTACTTGTAACAAGTGATCTTATTAATCAAAGTCAATAAATATTGAGGCCACTTAAGGGAAATCTATAACATGCATAGAATCAAAAAGTATATATGAAAATAAGAAGAGAACATAATAATATTTTGAGGTAGGAAATTTGGTCAGTAATAAAATTATAGAGTGTATTTTGAGCAAGAATGTGAGTGGACAAAGAGTTGGGCGTATAACTAAAGTCATGAAGTATAATATAGACATTAAAGTTACTAGGCTTGAAAGAGGTAAAGGGCTATGTGAAAAACTAGTAGTAGAAATAGAGGTTGTTAATGACAATATATATGCTCTAGAAGAGACTCAATTAGCTAAGACCATTCAAACAACTAATATCATGATATGGTTGTATTTTTAAAAATAGATGAGTATCTAAAGGGCTTAAATCAGTCCAAAAGAAGGTATTTTAGATTGTAATCCATCCCCTATGTCCTTTTTGATGTTATTTTATATAGAAAATATATAATTAATGGAGAAAACTTAAGATGTATTGATGAAAATCACGCTATCAAAGTGCATGAAGAGTTCCATAATTGCTTTTGAAGGGACCATTATTCACTAAGGACAACTACTTAAGATTATAAAAGTTGGTTACTATTTGCATGATCTATTTAAGGATTCTCACAAGTAGGTAAGAAGTTGCAAATATTTCCTATTTCACGAGTAAACAAAGACTAGACACTCTTTCTCTTAACCCTATCCAAATGAACTAGCCATTTGCACAATGGTGTTTAGATTTCATTTGCATGATAAACCCACCACCTACTCCTAATAATAAGTGGAATTTAACAACTACATACTACTCTAATAGGTGGACATAAGTATTTCCATCAAAGGATGCCATTAAGGCATCTATTCTAGACTTCCTTAAAGGTATTGTTACAAGGATTTTTGTTCCATTTAATGTTATAAGGATTTTTTGGCACACAAATAAGTGAATGGATAGTTAAGCATGCAGTTTTATTTAAAACATCTTTAAACTATTATGATCAAGGAAATGGTTTGGTTGAGTCTATAAACAAGAATATCATAAGGATTATCAAGAGGAAAATATACTATAGTTAAAAGGCCTGGCACACTAATCTCAAGATATCATGCCAAAGAGGTCTATTAGTAATTCTAATTTCAAGTTGGTTTATGGTACAAAAGAAAAATTTCCATTGTCACTTGAATTTCCATCTCTTGAACTTGAAAAATAGTTGGAAATGATAGAAAATGATGTAATGACAATAAGGTTAGCTGATTTGATGGAGTTGGAAGAGGTAAGAGACCAAGTAATGCAAACTCTTGAGGCTCATCAAGAACAAGTGAAGATAACATTTGATAAGAAGACAACTGCTAGAGTTTTCAAAGAAGGATATTCGATTCTAAAATGGGATGAAGATAGAGATAAAGTTGAAAGACATACGAAGTTTGATGTCATTTGGAGTGGCCCACATATCATCACCAACTATGAGCAAGCCAATTTATTCCAAATTTTAAAATTGAATGGATAAGATCTTACTATCTCAATTAATGGGAGACACCTCAAACCATATTTTTTTAGATTACTTTAAATCATGTGCATATTATATTAGTTGTTGTCTTTTGTAGGAAATATTGTTGCACATCTACATTCTCTTTAGGGTAATAAAGAATTTTAGTTGTCTTGTTTTCCTCCAAGTGCAATTCACACGTGTTGTTCTATCTTTTGCTCATGTTTGAGATATTTTTTAGTTGTTCAGAAGGCTTATATGAATCCATTCCCAATGTAATGATAAGGTTATCAGGTCCATGATCAGTAGGTAATAATTCCACAAATATCACCAAAATGTTGTTATTTCATACCCCTTTCATTTACCATTGATTATAATTGATATGAGAAAACTTAAATGAGTTAGTCATGCTTAAAAAGTGTATTTGGTTATTTTATTGCTTCCCACTTGTCATGCTTTAGTCAGTTATCCAAATTATAAAACCTAAAAGTTAGATAAGTTTCAAAATTGTTATACTTTTGAGTAGGTCTTGGAACCTATATCAACTCCTAATAAGGTTCTCAAAACCTTGTTACTCTTAAAAATCATTCATAAGAGGCAATGTTTTTGAAACCTTAGTTGGAAGCTAATAATGTTGCCAAAACTTTATTAAATCCCAACTAAGTAATAAAAGATGATTCAACTACTTATAAAGTTTGTTTATTACCAAAAGGATAAAGAAAAATGGCTAAGTGCTAATTTTTTTGACAAGTTTCAAATATTTTTAAATATCTAATGGGAGTTGAAAAGGTTGTCAAAACCTCACCAAATACCAAAAAGATTCATAAAATAGGTTCAAGTGTCAACAAATTTCTTCAACATTAGGAAAGGTAGTTTAAAAAACACTAAGTGTAATTCATCGAGAGTTGGAGGTGGCTCTAAAACTTTTGATAAACTTTGACAAGGTTCTTATAACCATGTAGGGACTCGACAACAAAAAATTCAAACCTCCACATTGCATGCAAGGAAAAAAGAAAGTGTATGTTGGAGGTCTGTGAAAGTTTCAATACTCTTGTTGACTTTGTACATGGTTTCAATAACCCTCATTGTCATCAAAGAAGCTCTAGGAACCAAAGTAAATCTATGATTTTTGAGTATATATCGTGGTAACCCCTCATTGTAGCACCATTGATGATCTTACAATGCTCACCAACTATCAGATCCAATTGCCACCCATAAAACCATTTTGAAAGCGGATTGGCATGAATCCAAAGAGAGAATGATGTTCAATTGACTCAATTTCTATTTAAAAATCTTTTCTCTAACATGCCATTTTATAGGTAGTTAGTTTCATAGATTTATTGTGGGATTTTTTGGTATTTGCACTGAACCCACGAATTATTTATGCTCATTTAAGTGGAGGTGTTGTGGAGCATTCTTTCATACATCCCATCATCCATATTAGATTTTGAGGAGATCTATCTACTATTGGCATTTTTGATGATGATGTTGTGATTGTCATTGATGGACACACACTTGCTTTGAGATCACTTTTTGTATGTATGAGTTATGCTCAACCGGTATTTGTTCCAACTGGTATTATGTATTATAGTCTTTAGACTATCGGTGTTTTGCAGAAAGTGTTTACCGATCTCAAGCGGTATGAAGACCCAAGCAGAATGTAGACCTCAAGCAGTTTGAGGATCCCAAAGCGGTACGAAGAAACAAAGCGGTTGTTATCATTTTTCCCAGTCTTCATTTTGAGAAACCGGTAATTGGTAAAATGTGTGAACCAGTAATCAGTAAAATATGTGAACCGGTAATAGGTAAATGTATGAACCGGTATTACTCTGTGATGAGTTACCAACCGATATTATTTTTGTGATGAGTTATCATCCACCGACACTTTGGCGGTGATTCTGTGTCATGTTATCAAATGTGTCTAGATGCACTGAACCTAGGAACTTGCAATGTAATCCTATTGGACCGACATGAAATCAGATTCCTTTTTAAGGACATCACGTCTAGGGTTTTAGTAGTCATTAGGGTTTTGTATGGTTGATGAGATTTTTGCATGTGCGACCATAGAAGAAGATTAGGTCTGTGTGAAGAAACAAAGTGTGAAGATTTTGAAGACTGAAGTAATGCTAAAATGCATTAACAATGAGCTATCAAGGATCTAACCAAGCATACTGTGCTAGTATTTAGATCACTCACTTGTTGATTACTCACATCTTCGGCAAGTCTGAAACCCTTAACCGGGTAGGCCTGGCAAAGCCTTTGTAAATCCTCTAACAAGGTGGTTCACAACCGTGGATCTGAAATCCTCTCACAAGGTAGTCTTTAATCAGACTTATCTCCTAATAGAGATTGAGATTCCTGACAGGATTTGTTCTGGTAAACAACATTGTATGACCTTAACCGGTCTAGTTACTATTATGCAGATAGGTACTTGTGAGTTTCATCTCACCGTGGTTTTTCCCATTTGGGTTTCCATGTCAAAATATCTTGTGTTATGGTGATTGTGCTTCTGTGGACGAATGCCTTATTTGCTATTTGGTTTGCATTTGAGTTAACTGGTTTGTTAGTAAAACTGTTATACCGGTTTACAACTAAATTGTTTAAGTGTTTGAGTTCAGTAATTTTTGGTATACTAATTCACCCCCCCCTCTTAGTATTCATCATCTACAAGGCATTAGTCAAAGTGATAGCTACAAAATGCATATTTCTTGTATCATAGCCCCCAGAGATGATGGAAAAATTATTTTTGTCACATCTTTTCTTCCTTTGGGGTATTAATTTTTTTTTCTTCTCATAATTTTGTTAATTGTAATAGATGGAGTATAAAATAGAAAAACTTCTTTGTAATAAAATTTATATTCTTGGAAGTGAAATGATGTGTAAGCCTTAAAATCAATAAAAAATTGATATTTGCCTCCTTTCATCTATTATTCTATGTAATGTTGAGTTTACATTTTATTCTATGGGTTTAGTCTCTTTTGTGTATATGTAAGTTAATTGTAGATATTTAAACCCTTATTTGTATCCTCTATATACTTTACCTCTTAACAATGTCAATGGAAGTTGTGTAATTCTCCATTAGTTCTGAAATATTTTGTTTTGATTTTAAGGCAATTTAGAATGATTGAACTATGGTACATCACTACCCTTTTCCTTTATAAGTATTTATTTTCCTTTTCCCCTATGATTTTATTAGATTAGAGTTATATTTTAGGTTTAATATATGTTGAGTTGGATCAACACATTGCATCTAAAACCATCAATGAACCAATCCTTTATTTGGGGGTTTGACCTTGATATCAATGTACCACACCTTGAGATCATTCCAATTGTATCATTGGGTTGTTGAGCCCTAATTTCAACAAAGGTTCAAATCTAGGTGATAGTAGTTAGCTTACAAGACATTACACATAATAATGACCAAAGGAAAATTATGGTAGAGAAACTTTAAGAAGATATTGAAGATTACATCAAAGAAACAAAGGATAAACAAGGGGAAAATGGCATAAAGGAAATAGAGGATAATTGTTCTCCTCTTACTAAGCTAATAAGGCAAGCAAAATGTAATAACCTTGCTAATAAATTTAGTTGATAATATTTTAGATTTTATGTATTTTTAATGAGATCTCATAAAGCCAAACTTTTCTTCACATTTACATGCCACATTAACAACCCAATCTCAATTAATGGAGCCAAAAAAGAAGATAATTTCTATAAATTTTCTTATGCTTTAATGAAGTCTATAGTACATCAAAACATGTTATAACAATATCAAGAACAACTACAGTAGCAATGAGAATACTACAAGTACACCAATTAAACCCACAATAATTTAAAAATTATATAAACTTGAGGTAGTACCAAAATGTTTTATCCTCTAACAGTTTATGAAACCACGAGATTTTCATCCTTTTATCTCCAACAACCCAAAGCTTCTAATCCTCAAATTTGATTATCTAAACTCAAATCCATAAAATATTTTTTGAAGTTTTTTTATAGATTACACAATATTAGAATAAATGCATTCATACTTTATATTAGTGAAATATATGGCTAGTGATGTCATGGAAATGGGGACAAGGCAACAACAAAGTTCAATGTTAATAAGTTAGTTTCAACCATAAAACCAAAACAAAGAACTAAAAACCAGTCCAAACATATCTAAAGATATTTCAAAAAGCATGAAAGAAGTTTAACAAAATAAAAGAAAGGAGAAGAGCCTCCCTATGATGCTTCCATGATTCCTTTTGATGCTTCTCCCTTGTTTCTCCCCTCTCCAAGTCCCAAATGAGTGTAGCTCTCAGCTTTTAGCACTAGCCATGGATGCCATATAGAGATTCAAGATGGTTGGATGTGATAAACAAATGCTATGCAAGTGTAGGTAGTGATGCTATGAAAAAGCTCTATGCTAATACCAGTATAGCAACAATACTCTAATGCTTCCTTCTTTGCTTGAGGATAATGGTTCTATTTATAGAAGAAATGGGGAAATGTGTTAGGTCCAACAATGAAATCTAATGTACTGAGAGGGGAGGGGTGAATCAGTACTTCAAAACTTTTCTTTAAAAACAATCTTACTGATAAACATAAACTGTAAGCTGTTGATCTCATAATATAAAGCTAACACATAATTATAGAAATAACATTCATACACATTTCACTCCATAACACAAATATTTTGGTTACGCAGAAACTCTTTGTTAGAGATAAAAACTACAGTGGGGATGGCACCCACAACTTCACTACTGCAATAATAAAGGTTGCTCGGTTAGAGCTACATGTTTAGCTATTTCTGATAGCTTACCCTGTTAGGAGTATCAAGATCTTTAGATCTACCTTGCTAAAGGATTTCACAACACTTATACAAAATGCTGCACCTGGTTAAAGGCTTTACAATTTATAGACTTTGTTAGAGTCTTTTACCCTATTAAAGGTTTCTATTACAACTCAAATGATTCAATAAAATCTTTACAAATATCTACAACTTTACATCTGAAATGTTATAGCAGATTCTATGTGCTCAGTATGAAATTACCTTGCTCATAGCATACCTCGGTAATTGATAAATCAACTCGGTAAAACCTTCTGTTTACTCTATCCCTTAAACTGTTCTTTGAAGAATTTCTCGGTGACCTCTAAATATCTCTGTCAGTCGTAACAGTCACAACTCAATGTGTCCTCTTATGATTTTCCTTTTAACTCTTCTATCACACATGTCTCTCTTCTTGATTCTTAAATCACTCTGTATAAATAGATCTCTGGGACGGTGATCTGTTCATGCTTTGATCTTACAAACAAGTTTCATCGAATGAATAAACATAGAAATTATTTCATTGGATAAACTTCCTCAAAATCATACAAAATCTTGAAGTGCAATTTCCTATGTGATAACGGTTCCCTGTTCCTCGATTCCACATACGTGTCCAGGTTCATTGAATCTGGTAACACGTTTCTACTCATTTTAGTTTACTTGGTATACCTTCTTTGTTGCTCGGTAGACATAGAACATTACTCAGTAGACAGCTCGGTGTATACTTAACTCTGTGACTCCTTTCTTCTGTAACTGACTGCTTTAGTGCTTACCGATTGAATATTTCGGTAATATTAACCGACTAGAGTATATAGGATGACTTTGGACATAAAACTAATGACAACAGTAAATAATAACAAAATGAAGGGTTAAGATTGAGCAATCTTAACAAGGGTTAGGATTGAAAGATATTCAATCCATGTGAGACTTTCAACCCAATCCCATGTTAACAAGTGTCACCATGAGAAGGCTTGAGAGGAGAGATAAGGAGCATTAAATGATTGAGGGGACATGATGGTTACCCTAGGGGGTTGGGTTAGGGTCTAGGTTAATGGATATTCCTTTTATCCAAGGGATAAATGAATGTGCAAGGGTTAAATGGTTACCTTAGTCAAAGAAATAAATGCTTTGAAGAAACCCACGAGTCAAAAGGATGGTTAAGTTAGAGGAAAGTCTCTAACCAAAGGTAAAAGGTGAGTTAACCATAAATGGTTATGTAAGAGCCTTTAATGGTTTGGAAGACTTTAGAGGTTAACCATTTGAAGACATAAAGCCTTTAATGGTTATTGAAGACTTTGGAGGTTTTTGAGAAGTGACTTCCTTTTATTTAGGAATGGGACAATGATTAGGATAGGATTAGGCTAATTAGAAGGAGTTAGAAGAATCTAGAAAGGATTTAGGCATGCAAGTGAATTTTGTAGGAGAATGCAAGTGGGATGAATTTTGGGATTTTCAATTAAAATAAAATCATTTATTTCAATTAAATGGTGTAATTTGCATTTGGATAGATATTTAAGTAAGTATTAATTTATTTAAATGTGAATGTGAATTTTGGATTTTATTTAAATAAATCTTAATTTATTTACATGAGAAAAATGAAGATAAAGCATTAAATGCTTGAAGACTTTGAGGGAAACCATTAAAGGCTTAAGAAGACTCTAGAAAGAAGCCATTAAGTTTGAAGACTTTGAGGGAAACCATTAAAGGTTTCAAGTGGATGAGGATAAATAGGACTTTAAATAAATAATTTATTTATTTAAAATAGTTGTGCAACTTGCATTTGTAGGAAAATACAAGTGGGTGGAGGATAAAGGTGATTTAAATAAATATTAATTTATTTAAATATAAGAGAAGATTTAATTAAACAAATATGATTTATTTATTTAATTAATGGTCTGAATTTGGTTAAGTGAATTAAATCAAATAAATTGAATAATTTATTTAATTAATAGGAGAAGAGGGTTAAGATGAATTAATTAAATATTAATTCAATTAATTATTGATTGATGGTTAAATAATCAAATAAATACTAAATATTCATTTAATTAAGTGGACAAATTTATGTGTCTACATCTGGTATTGAATCTAACTTAAATTAATGGCTTAGATTATGTGAGTACCATTTGGAATCTAGATGAAACCACTATATTAATGAAAAATTGGTTGTCTTCATCCTCCAATGCCACAAGTATGCGTGGATTTACATCTTTAAAATTAAATAATTAATTCTAGGTAGGAGAATTGAATTGGGTAGTTGTAGGGACACATCAAATCAATATAGCAAGATAGGTAATGTAAGGAGGTAGGTAGGATCAAATACTACAAAAGTGTTTAGGAGTCAAGGATACCTCATGACTCTTACAACTCGTCAAGGATAAAAGTTAAGGAGTGAGGCACGTCAAGTACCTTAGGAAAGGTACTCAAGTAAGGGTATGAATTAAAATCCTACTTATAAAGGTAACTCAATGTAAGGAATCCAAGAGGTGGAGTGGGAGAAAATTCATGCAAGTAATATAGTCTAAAAATCCAACAAATGCATGGGAAAAGAGCAAAGTGTTGGAAGAAATGAATTACAGGAAAGAAAACTCCAAAATATTGATAGGAAAGGGGAGTAAGGTGGAATTAAAAAGGAAACATAATTCATGATGGAAAGGAGCAATACAAACTTGGGAAGAAAAGCATACTAAGAAGCGAAACTCTAACATAGCAAGTTAATTTATATTTTCATACTTTAGTAAACTAAAAATATGGAATGGTATAACTGATGAGTGTTTTATCATGATGCTTTTTATCATACTTCATGCTTTAAAATTTTAATATTCTGTGAACTAATATGCCTGACAACATACTTAAATACATGCATATTTACTCATTTATGCTATTCTATGTTGCTTATTAGGAATAATATTAGAAATAGTATCTTTTGGTTAAATTTTTTACTTTATGCTTGTTTGCACGTATGGATGGTTTAATAATCAGAATATTGTCACTATGTTTCATTTTATCTTCATAAATGCATTCTTGGATGTGTTTTAAGTTAATAAAGTAGACGAAGCAGACTAGTCCAATTCAGTTGCCACGAAGATGATGGCAACTCTTGATCATTCTAGATAGAGAGATCCCTTGATCTTCTCTACATCTATTTCATCAGCTGTCTTTTATAACTTTAACTTATTTACGAAGTTATTTAATTTCATATTAAATCTTCTTTAGTTCAGTTTTGTAATCTTTACTTTGTTTTAAGCAGGTAACTTTAGTTTGAATTTGAATAAAGGACATGTATAAATATCCCCTGCTTTCTTTAGAAAGATAATTAGTTAGTTAAGCAAGTCAGTAAGTTATCCAACAATAGAGTCATATACTTTGTAACCTATTTTACTTCCTTTTGGAAGTACATTTCAATAAAAATTCAAAGTTTGATCCAAGGATAATCATGTTTCGGATCCCACCAAAGGAAGAGAAGGGCCCACTCAACCAAAGGGAGGTGATCCTTGTGTTGTTTCATTTTTATTTTCAGTTCTACACATTGAAATTAATTTTGTTTAGTTCAGTATAATAATGATGAGTTCTGAGTAAATAGGAATCTGATTACAAAAGTTGTAGTGATTCATTTTTCATGTAGATGTTGTTTTGGTAGATAAATGTTAACAAATTCCCTTTTCATAGCTTTGTTTATATTCATTCAGTAAATGCATTTCATTTCTAACGTAGTTATTACGATGATAAATTTGGAATTGAGACAAGAGAAGGAACAAAGTTATATTAACCCATGGAATTTAGATGCTTTCATATTTGTTAAGTTAGATTTCATTCTCTGCAACCATAAGATAGATTTTATTTCTTGCAAAGAGTAAAATAGGTTCATTTCTTAGCACTTAGTTTTAGATTTGAATTCATAAGAAGTTATAAGTTATTTAAATTTTGATTAGATAATTTCATGGATAAATCTTAACTCTGTCACATTTGAACTCTTGATATCAGATCTAAATCTTCCTTAAGATAGGTTAGTTTCATTAATTTAGGGGATGCGAAGTGTCTTTAATTCTTAAAACTCAGTTGTAAGAGAAATCTTCTGAAAGCTCCTGACAGAGCATGACCAAACCCCAGTCACTGTTTTACAGTGCAAAACCCCCCAACTTTGAACCAATCCTTATCGTAGACAACTTTCAGACACACCTAGTTCAATATTAAGAAAAAAATAAATGGTGCAAGTTGTGACATCAATGACCTTGCCCACCACTTTTGGCGTCGTTGCTCGATAATAAAAGATTTGGCGACCAAGTTAGAGCCTTAGTGTTGATAAGGAAAAATTTAATCAGTTGATGAGACAAGCTAGAGATCCTTTTGGAAGATTTCTTCCGAGACATTATAATATTGATCAACTGCAAGATGACCAAAAAGATAATTTTGAAAAAAAAATAGAACAACAAGGAGTGATGGGTGATCGTGCAACTAACGATAATCCACCACCTAATAGGACATTTTCCTATCCTATTAACGTGAATATAGAGATCATGAGCCTCCTATGAAAATTATTTCACCCTCGATCTTACCAGCTTTTAGGGGAAATTTTTTTGAAGATTTTGACCAATTTTTGTTTTGAGTTTAAAGTCCTTTGTTAGACTTATGACTATACAAAAGATAACCAGAAGTTGAAATCATTTCCTTCTACTTTAAAAGAGTTAGCATTACGATGGTTTATGGTTTTACGAGTTGGTTCTATCTCAACATGGAAAGAAATGGAAACAATATTCCTATATAAATATCAACATTATTGTCAAGTAAGAGATATGAAATAAGAGCTATTTTGAATGAAGCAAATGGAAGATGAAAGTTTGGAGGATTATGCTGATAGGTTTATGTTTGTTTATAAGAGGTGTGCTGAAGGACTCAATGATGACATTAATAGGACAATTTTCCTAAGGGGAATTGATGATGAGTCTAGAGAAGCTTTGAATTTAATGGGAAAAGGTGATATCAATAAAATTCCTTTGGAATAAATAATTGATATATCCAATAACTACTCTAGAACAAGAGTTGGAACTAGGGATTCTAGAAGAAACAAAGCTTTAGGGACAAATGTATCACAAGTAATGGAGGAAATAGAAAACTTGAAAACTGATATACTCCTCCATCTTAATACTCAGGTAGACAAGAGAAACACCGAGCCTTTAGCCATTTATTGTTCAAAATGTAGAGGAAAAAAATTATTGAGAGAATGTCCACTAAATTAGGTTGATCTCTGTGAAATATGTGAAAAGAATCACACAACAAGTTCTTGCAATCTTTTGCCAGAGATCAAGAAGAATTTGTAGAAACCTCCTATGATTGAGGAAGAGCTTAACTATGTGGGACAAAGATCAGCAAATCCAGAACAATATGGTCCCAGGAATAATTGGAATTCAAATCAATGGCAAAATCCTAATTAATGGAATTCCTCTTTTCTAATGCAGCCACCTCCTGCATCTTGGGGACCTTCTGAGTGGATTAACCCTCAATGGAACCAACCACAGTGGCAACCAAATCCACCTTCATGGTAGCAAAATCAAGGTCCAAAATGGCCTTGGGGACAACCTCCACGTCTTATTAATGGACCTAATACTACTAATGAGTAGGTAAACCAACCTCAGATACCAACTCAATCTATTGCAAACCCTAAGAATAACTGTCCTCAACAAACATTTGGAGTTGATATTAATTCTCCTAGATTTAATGTTATAGAAGTGAATGATATTTAATTGAGAAACTAAAATGTTCCTTTTAAAATAGATGCCTTGGGAAACAAGGAAGAGAAGAATGAGGAAGTCACTGATAAGGCCCCTTATGTAGAACGTTTTTAAAATTGATCAAAAAGCTCCTGATTCCTCTCGACAGGATCATATTGATATAGTAGATTCTCCTCTCCTCTGTGAGTTAAAGAAAATCAATATAGAGATTCCATTGTTACAAGTTATTAAGGACATACCAGAACTCAATCAAATTATTAAGTCACTTTGCATAAAAACACCTGGAAGAAAGAAATTTTTTCCTTCCACCATTCAAGTAGGAACTAAACTCATTGATATATTATCAGGAAGATTTCTTCCTCAGAAGTATAGTGACCATGGGAATCCTATAATTACCTTGAACATAGGAGGATTTCAAATACCTAATGAGTTGATTGATCTTGGGGAAACTATAAATGTTATTATTGAAGATACTGCGGAAATATTGGGAATGTAAAGAATTCAACCAACAACAACTATGCCTTAGTTGGTTGATCAATCCATTGCCAAACCTGAAGGTGTGTTGCAAGATTTTATAGTCACCATTGCTACATGGGATTATCCAGCAGATTTCTTAGAGCTCAAAGCTAGGAAAAAGGCATATGGTTATCCAATCTTACTAGGAAGACCTTGGTTAGCAACTGCAAAAACTTTGATAGATTGCAAATCTAGTAGTATGACTATTTCTAATGGTCAGAAACAAAAAAGAATTGACACTTTACCCTCTAGGTAAGCCAACATTTCATTTTGATACTCAACATTGTGTTGATGATGAGATGTATTTAGAAGGGGAAGGGGTGGTTGAGTTAGGAATGGTCACTTTATTAGAACATACTGAAGAGTATGAGGAGTATGTTGAGCAGGGGGAAAAATTTAATACTAGTAAAGGAATCTAAAAGAAAATTGAAGAGTTTTTTTTTACATCATAATAAGTCATATCCTTTTCCTCTTAATATAATCACTGGTGATCCAATTAAAGGAGATAAGGAAACAAAATAAATTTCAATTTTGACAGATAAACCTCTCTTTATCAAATTCATCTTTGCTTCCAACACAAGAGGAAAAATTGAAACTTACTTTAGAGAAACATATAGAAGCATTTTCTTGGGAATATAAAGATATGAGAGGGATACATCCTTCAATCTATATACATCATATCTACATAGAGGATGTCAAGCCTATGAGACAAGGGCAAAGAATAATTAACCCAGCTTTGAGAGATTTTGTTAAGATACAAATAGAAAAAATGGTGCAAGTAGGGTTTATCTACCCAATTTCTGATAGTCAATGGGTTTCACCATTGGTCATTCTTCCTAAGAAAAATGGGAAGTGGTGTGTTTGTGTTGATTATAGGTAATTGAATAAAACCACTAAAAATGATAATTTTCCTTTACCATTCATTGATTAAGTTATTGATAACCTAGCTGACAGTAATTATTTCTCTTTCTTAGATGGTTTTAGCGGTTATAACCAAATACAAGTGGCTCTTGAGGACCAATATAAGACAACATTCACATGCCCTTGGGGAACTTATGCCTATAAAGTCCTCCCATTTGGACTCTGTTATGCACTGACCACTTTTGAAAGAGTCATTCTAGCTATTTTTTCTTACTTAACCACTTCTTGTGTAGAAGTATACATGGATGATATTACAGTTCATAGAAAAACATATGGTGAGTCATTGAAAGTTTAAACAAGGTGTTACAGAGATGTAAGGATCACAAAATATCACTAAATCATGAGAAATGTTCCCTAATAATGACCAAAGGAATTGTTTTGGGACATCATATTTCCAAGGAGGGTATCAAAGTTGATCCAAAGAAATTTGAAGTTATTCAACAACTTAAAATACCCAAAACCCAAACTAATGTTAGGATTTTTCTTGGACATTCAAGGTATTATAGGATATTTATTGAATGGTCTAGTAAAATTGTTGAACCACTATTCACACTACTTAAAAAGGATGTAGAGTTTTCATGCACTTCTAGTTGTCAAACATCTTTTGAAGCTATTAAATATGCCTTGACCACCTCTCCTATTATTAAAGGGCCTATCTGGGGAGAACCATTTCAAATTCATGCAGATGCTTCAAACTTAGCCATTGGAGCAGTATTGGGACAAAAAGATGACAATGGAGCAATGCATGCTATTTATTACATCAACAAAAAAATGATTCAATAGAAAGGAATTATACATAAACTAAGAAATAGTTTTTAGCTTTTGTGTATGCAATTAATAAATTTAGGCATTATATTACCGGGTATAAAGTTTTTGTTCACACGGACCATGCGGTAGTTCGATATTTGATGAGTAAAGTTGTTGTTGGAGGTTGAATAATAAGATGGAACTACAAGAATTTGACATAACCATTATGGATAAACTAGGTAAGGATAATGTTGTTGTTGATTTTCTTTCCAGAATGGTTTTGTAGGGAAATAATGAACCAGTAAATGATTCATTTCTAGATGAACACTTGTTTGCTATCTCGGTATAATCCTCTTGGTTTGTTGATATTGCAAATTATCTTGTAATAGGGAAGTGCCCAAATCATTTTAATCCTAAGCAAAAGAAAAGATTAATACGTGAAAGTCCTAGATTTCAATGGATTGATGGTCTCATATTTAAACTATGTCTTGATCATATTGTTTGCAGGTGTATACATGAGATTGATGTTTATGACATCATCCATGCATGTCATAATGAACTAGAAGGAGGACACTATTCTGTGATCCGAATAGTTCACAAGATCTTAGGTGTTGGTTACTATTGGCCTTCCATGACTAAGGATGTTTCATTTTAGGTGAAACACTGTGATGGGTGTTAATGCATGGGGAGATCAACAACAACAATGGAGATGCCACTTCAACTGTAGGAAGACTATCTCATTAAGGAAGTCAGATTGGTCAGATAGATTAAATGAAGTAGTATGGTCATATAATACAACCTAGAAAATAACAATAAGGTTTTCTCCATATGAATTGGTATATAGAAAAACCCTAGTTATGCCCATTGAATTTGACTTACAGACCTTGAGAATGACATTAGAAGTTGGTATTAGTTTGCCCGAGGCAGAGAAAGTGATAATTTTGCAAATGAATAGACTAGATGAAATGAGAATGGAAGCTTTGCAGCATACAAAATTGATTCAGAATTAGAGGAAACTATGACATGATAACCATATTGTCTCTAGATAGTTTAAGGAAGGAGACAGGGCACTATTGTTTGGCTCATGGTTCTAGGAATATAAAGAAAAGTTTCATACAAGATGGTTGGGACCATATGAGATTGCTCAAGTTTTTGATAATGGTTCAATTCAGTTAGTGCCTATTGATGGAGAAAGAAGAACTATGCTAGTTAATGGTCACCGTCTCAAGTTATATCATAAACCAACATCGAAAGAAGAATTCCTTGAAGAGTTGCAGTCCAGAATTGAACATTTCAGTAGAGAAGATATCACTTCTGTGATGAAACTTAGTTTTGAATAATTCCAACAAAAAGATAGAATAAAGAAGGTAAATTGAAAACCAGAAATGGTGGTCTACCTCAGGGGTGAATTGAAAACCAGAAATGGCGATTAATACCTAAGGGAAAAGTTAATGGCTCCTGATCACTCCTGATGACTTTCAAGAATCCATAAATAAGTCTTTTTCCGGATTAGTGTTCCTTTTTCTCTTGATAGTCTCTGATGCTGAAATTTTTGAAGACCATTTCATTATTTAATGATTAATTGGTCCATGTAGAAAGAGCTCTGAATAAATCCTGATCAACTTGTCAGTTTTATTATTGATAAGTTGATATTTATGCTCCTGATGGCTCTTAATCAGTATGCTGCTTTTTCTTAGTAGAAAAATGATCAATCTTGCATGATGACTCCTGACCAATATATATTGAATAATTTCAAGGTAAACATTTATCATAGGTATTATCTTCGAAATATTATTTTCTAATTTGTGGATAAAAGTAAAAATGATAAATTTTGTTTGTATAAAGTTTCCATCGACTTATTAATAACATTATTATTATAAGTTAACAAGTATTAAATAGGGAAATAAGGGATGAATTGGATTGATGCCATTTGTCATTTCAAATTCTAAAAAGTAATAATTACGGTGATCAACACACATACTAAAGCCATCACCAACTCAACAAATCTTGAAGAAAAGTACAACATAATGGTGGGTGGATCGTGCAAATTTAGTATGAAGTTAATGAAATGTGTGTGTGTAATTAATAATCACCATGGACATATCTCTTATCTTTCATGAAATATTTTTCATTCCTTGTTTTGTGAGCTGAGTTTAAATTGAAGAGTTGAAAGCATAATTTTTAAGAAAGAAGAAATGGGGAACAAAAGAATCACCGAGCCAGGAAATTTTAGCCTAGACCCAGAAACAGAAAGATTGCTAGAGCAGGTGGGTTGGATGTGTTTCATTAAAAAGTATGAAGGATTTGCATGAAGAATTGTAGAAGAATTCATGCAAAATTTCCATGGTAATGTTACACAGGTAGGAGGGGAAGTTATTGAAGTGACACCTCAGGTTATAAGTGAAATCTTAGGGATTCTCGCCAAAGGGGAATTGATAAACAAGGGCCACATTAATTTTG
Organism: Cryptomeria japonica; assembly: GCF_030272615.1. NCBI lineage: Eukaryota > Viridiplantae > Streptophyta > Pinopsida > Cupressales > Cupressaceae > Cryptomeria > Cryptomeria japonica. The sequence goes on from NC_081408.1 coordinate 544,774,517, forward strand.
ATGAGGTGATCAATTCATTCCATGAAGGAAATGAGAAGCGACCTGAATTGCAGATACACAAAGGTAGCACGAAGGGTATTAATAGAAGCAGTCTAGAAGAGCCGTGGAAAGCAACAATGCTCTAGCTTATGAAAATTCTCACTTGTGAAGGGTAGTACAACATGGTGTTGGGCCCAGGAATGCAACTACTAATTCATTTAAAGTATGCAAACACTAGACCAGAGACTCGGGTTAATCTTCCTTCTTTCCTATTCTCTTAGATTTCTTCTATGATAGATAGGGTAAAAGGAAAAGATGGTCACATAAAACACCCTACTTTAATTCATCTTATTGTTAAGCATCATTTCTTAAAGAAAGAGTCAGGGAAAGAAAAGTGGTGAGAATTTTTATCACCTATCAAGAAGGAAAAGAAGGAGCCTATGTTAAAAAATTTGAAAATAGAAAAAGGGGAACCCTCAAAGAAGAAAACAAAAAGGGCAGATAAGGAATATGAACTCACAAAAGAGGGGTGATCAAAGAAAAAGAGGAAAATAGAAAGTGAGGAGCCCAAGACCTCTAGAGTTTACTTGTAGCTCTACAAAAAATATCAATAGGGAAGAAACAAGAGAAGAACCTAGCTCTCATTTTGACACCCATAGGGCTCTTGATGACCCCTCTATTACAGAACCTAATGAACCTATTCAACAGCCTCCAGTTCAAAACCCTCCTGCCACACTTTCTACTAAGAATGTTCCCCCTGTGTCAACTCAACCCAGTCAACTAGGTATTGATGACGTGCCATCAAAAGAACCAAAAATTGAGAAAATCACTGAACAAGTCTTGCCCAAAATAATTTATATTGATGATGAATCTTTAGATGATGTTGAAATTCAATAGTCACCACATTCTCACACCCTCAAGAGACGATACTGAAATATTGGAAGCTTCTGAAGAATTTGAGATTACTCAAACCCACTCATCTCCTTCCCATGGTTTTGAAACCCAATTACCACCTTCTCCTCCATAGTTTGTCAAAAGGGAAGGAAAGGAAATACTATTTGAGGAAGAAATTCCACATGGTGTAGATAAAGGGAGAAAAGAGGAAGATGCAGAATTGGTGAAAGCAATGATGTTGTCTCGAATTAAGACATAGTTGTCTAAGGTTATGAGAAAATAAATTTTATGGAAGAAATTCTGAAGTAGAAAGATGAAGAGATAAGAAGAGTCACTTTGCAAACTGAAGAGGTACAAAAATCTGTTAATGAAAGAGAAGAAAATTGGAGAAAATGGATAGAGGAGATAGAGGAAGCATTACAACAAGCCAATGCTCAGGCATTGCAAAATACTTTGGAAATAAGGAAGTTAAAAGAGGAGTTGGCAAGAAAATAACAACAATTAAGAAATCAAAACCGTTAAGCTCCTACTCAAGGAACTTCCACTTCTTTTGCTATTCTATGGGAAGTCTCTCTGGTCATTGAAAAATATAAACATGAAAATTTTGAGTTGTCAAGAAAACTTGAGGAAGTGAAGGACTAGAAGAGAAAAGAAATCCAACAAGTAGAGCAAGTTGCAAAACTATCATCAACATAATGGTGGGTGGATCGTGCAAATTTAGTATGAAGTTAATGAAATGTGTGTGTGTAATTAATAATCACCATGGACATATCTCTTATCTTTCATGAAATATTTTTCATTCCTTGTTTTGTGAGCTGAGTTTAAATTGAAGAGTTGAAAGCATAATTTTTAAGAAAGAAGAAATGGGGAACAAAAGAATCACCGAGCCAGGAAATTTTAGCCTAGACCCAGAAACAGAAAGATTGCTAGAGCAGGTGGGTTGGATGTGTTTCATTAAAAAGTATGAAGGATTTGCATGAAGAATTGTAGAAGAATTCATGCAAAATTTCCATGGTAATGTTACACAGGTAGGAGGGGAAGTTATTGAAGTGACACCTCAGGTTATAAGTGAAATCTTAGGGATTCTCGCCAAAGGGGAATTGATAAACAAGGGCCACATTAATTTTGATGAGGTGATCAATTCATTCCATGAAGGAAATGAGAAGCGACCTGAATTGCAGATACACAAAGGTAGCACGAAGGGTATTAATAGAAGCAGTCTAGAAGAGCCGTGGAAAGCAACAATGCTCTAGCTTATGAAAATTCTCACTTGTGAAGGGTAGTACAACATGGTGTTGGGCCCAGGAATGCAACTACTAATTCATTTAAAGTATGCAAACACTAGACCAGAGACTCGGGTTAATCTTCCTTCTTTCCTATTCTCTTAGATTTCTTCTATGATAGATAGGGTAAAAGGAAAAGATGGTCACATAAAACACCCTACTTTAATTCATCTTATTGTTAAGCATCATTTCTTAAAGAAAGAGTCAGGGAAAGAAAAGTGGTGAGAATTTTTATCACCTATCAAGAAGGAAAAGAAGGAGCCTATGTTAAAAAATTTGAAAATAGAAAAAGGGGAACCCTCAAAGAAGAAAACAAAAAGGGCAGATAAGGAATATGAACTCACAAAAGAGGGGTGATCAAAGAAAAAGAGGAAAATAGAAAGTGAGGAGCCCAAGACCTCTAGAGTTTACTTGTAGCTCTACAAAAAATATCAATAGGGAAGAAACAAGAGAAGAACCTAGCTCTCATTTTGACACCCATAGGGCTCTTGATGACCCCTCTATTACAGAACCTAATGAACCTATTCAACAGCCTCCAGTTCAAAACCCTCCTGCCACACTTTCTACTAAGAATGTTCCCCCTGTGTCAACTCAACCCAGTCAACTAGGTATTGATGACGTGCCATCAAAAGAACCAAAAATTGAGAAAATCACTGAACAAGTCTTGCCCAAAATAATTTATATTGATGATGAATCTTTAGATGATGTTGAAATTCAATAGTCACCACATTCTCACACCCTCAAGAGACGATACTGAAATATTGGAAGCTTCTGAAGAATTTGAGATTACTCAAACCCACTCATCTCCTTCCCATGGTTTTGAAACCCAATTACCACCTTCTCCTCCATAGTTTGTCAAAAGGGAAGGAAAGGAAATACTATTTGAGGAAGACATTCCACATGGTGTAGATAAAGGGAGAAAAGAGGAAGATGCAGAATTGGTGAAAGCAATGATGTTGTCTCGAATTAAGACATAGTTGTCTAAGGTTATGAGAAAATAAATTTTATGGAAGAAATTCTGAAGTAGAAAGATGAAGAGATAAGAAGAGTCACTTTGCAAACTGAAGAGGTACAAAAATCTGTTAATGAAAGAGAAGAAAATTGGAGAAAATGGATAGAGGAGATAGAGGAAGCATTACAACAAGCCAATGCTCAGGCATTGCAAAATACTTTGGAAATAAGGAAGTTAAAAGAGGAGTTGGCAAGAAAATAACAACAATTAAGAAATCAAAACCGTTAAGCTCCTACTCAAGGAACTTCCACTTCTTTTGCTATTCTATGGGAAGTCTCTCTGGTCATTGAAAAATATAAACATGAAAATTTTGAGTTGTCAAGAAAACTTGAGGAAGTGAAGGACTAGAAGAGAAAAGAAATCCAACAAGTAGAGCAAGTTGCAAAACTATCATCAACATAATGGTGGGTGGATCGTGCAAATTTAGTATGAAGTTAATGAAATGTGTGTGTGTAATTAATAATCACCATGGACATATCTCTTATCTTTCATGAAATATTTTTCATTCCTTGTTTTGTGAGCTGAGTTTAAATTGAAGAGTTGAAAGCATAATTTTTAAGAAAGAAGAAATGGGGAACAAAAGAATCACCGAGCCAGGAAATTTTAGCCTAGACCCAGAAACAGAAAGATTGCTAGAGCAGGTGGGTTGGATGTGTTTCATTAAAAAGTATGAAGGATTTGCATGAAGAATTGTAGAAGAATTCATGCAAAATTTCCATGGTAATGTTACACAGGTAGGAGGGGAAGTTATTGAAGTGACACCTCAGGTTATAAGTGAAATCTTAGGGATTCTCGCCAAAGGGGAATTGATAAACAAGGGCCACATTAATTTTGATGAGGTGATCAATTCATTCCATGAAGGAAATGAGAAGCGACCTGAATTGCAGATACACAAAGGTAGCACGAAGGGTATTAATAGAAGCAGTCTAGAAGAGCCGTGGAAAGCAACAATGCTCTAGCTTATGAAAATTCTCACTTGTGAAGGGTAGTACAACATGGTGTTGGGCCCAGGAATGCAACTACTAATTCATTTAAAGTATGCAAACACTAGACCAGAGACTCGGGTTAATCTTCCTTCTTTCCTATTCTCTTAGATTTCTTCTATGATAGATAGGGTAAAAGGAAAAGATGGTCACATAAAACACCCTACTTTAATTCATCTTATTGTTAAGCATCATTTCTTAAAGAAAGAGTCAGGGAAAGAAAAGTGGTGAGAATTTTTATCACCTATCAAGAAGGAAAAGAAGGAGCCTATGTTAAAAAATTTGAAAATAGAAAAAGGGGAACCCTCAAAGAAGAAAACAAAAAGGGCAGATAAGGAATATGAACTCACAAAAGAGGGGTGATCAAAGAAAAAGAGGAAAATAGAAAGTGAGGAGCCCAAGACCTCTAGAGTTTACTTGTAGCTCTACAAAAAATATCAATAGGGAAGAAACAAGAGAAGAACCTAGCTCTCATTTTGACACCCATAGGGCTCTTGATGACCCCTCTATTACAGAACCTAATGAACCTATTCAACAGCCTCCAGTTCAAAACCCTCCTGCCACACTTTCTACTAAGAATGTTCCCCCTGTGTCAACTCAACCCAGTCAACTAGGTATTGATGACGTGCCATCAAAAGAACCAAAAATTGAGAAAATCACTGAACAAGTCTTGCCCAAAATAATTTATATTGATGATGAATCTTTAGATGATGTTGAAATTCAATAGTCACCACATTCTCACACCCTCAAGAGACGATACTGAAATATTGGAAGCTTCTGAAGAATTTGAGATTACTCAAACCCACTCATCTCCTTCCCATGGTTTTGAAACCCAATTACCACCTTCTCCTCCATAGTTTGTCAAAAGGGAAGGAAAGGAAATACTATTTGAGGAAGAAATTCCACATGGTGTAGATAAAGGGAGAAAAGAGGAAGATGCAGAATTGGTGAAAGCAATGATGTTGTCTCGAATTAAGACATAGTTGTCTAAGGTTATGAGAAAATAAATTTTATGGAAGAAATTCTGAAGTAGAAAGATGAAGAGATAAGAAGAGTCACTTTGCAAACTGAAGAGGTACAAAAATCTGTTAATGAAAGAGAAGAAAATTGGAGAAAATGGATAGAGGAGATAGAGGAAGCATTACAACAAGCCAATGCTCAGGCATTGCAAAATACTTTGGAAATAAGGAAGTTAAAAGAGGAGTTGGCAAGAAAATAACAACAATTAAGAAATCAAAACCGTTAAGCTCCTACTCAAGGAACTTCCACTTCTTTTGCTATTCTATGGGAAGTCTCTCTGGTCATTGAAAAATATAAACATGAAAATTTTGAGTTGTCAAGAAAACTTGAGGAAGTGAAGGACTAGAAGAGAAAAGAAATCCAACAAGTAGAGCAAGTTGCAAAACTATCATCAACATAATGGTGGGTGGATCGTGCAAATTTAGTATGAAGTTAATGAAATGTGTGTGTGTAATTAATAATCACCATGGACATATCTCTTATCTTTCATGAAATATTTTTCATTCCTTGTTTTGTGAGCTGAGTTTAAATTGAAGAGTTGAAAGCATAATTTTTAAGAAAGAAGAAATGGGGAACAAAAGAATCACCGAGCCAGGAAATTTTAGCCTAGACCCAGAAACAGAAAGATTGCTAGAGCAGGTGGGTTGGATGTGTTTCATTAAAAAGTATGAAGGATTTGCATGAAGAATTGTAGAAGAATTCATGCAAAATTTCCATGGTAATGTTACACAGGTAGGAGGGGAAGTTATTGAAGTGACACCTCAGGTTATAAGTGAAATCTTAGGGATTCTCGCCAAAGGGGAATTGATAAACAAGGGCCACATTAATTTTGATGAGGTGATCAATTCATTCCATGAAGGAAATGAGAAGCGACCTGAATTGCAGATACACAAAGGTAGCACGAAGGGTATTAATAGAAGCAGTCTAGAAGAGCCGTGGAAAGCAACAATGCTCTAGCTTATGAAAATTCTCACTTGTGAAGGGTAGTACAACATGGTGTTGGGCCCAGGAATGCAACTACTAATTCATTTAAAGTATGCAAACACTAGACCAGAGACTCGGGTTAATCTTCCTTCTTTCCTATTCTCTTAGATTTCTTCTATGATAGATAGGGTAAAAGGAAAAGATGGTCACATAAAACACCCTACTTTAATTCATCTTATTGTTAAGCATCATTTCTTAAAGAAAGAGTCAGGGAAAGAAAAGTGGTGAGAATTTTTATCACCTATCAAGAAGGAAAAGAAGGAGCCTATGTTAAAAAATTTGAAAATAGAAAAAGGGGAACCCTCAAAGAAGAAAACAAAAAGGGCAGATAAGGAATATGAACTCACAAAAGAGGGGTGATCAAAGAAAAAGAGGAAAATAGAAAGTGAGGAGCCCAAGACCTCTAGAGTTTACTTGTAGCTCTACAAAAAATATCAATAGGGAAGAAACAAGAGAAGAACCTAGCTCTCATTTTGACACCCATAGGGCTCTTGATGACCCCTCTATTACAGAACCTAATGAACCTATTCAACAGCCTCCAGTTCAAAACCCTCCTGCCACACTTTCTACTAAGAATGTTCCCCCTGTGTCAACTCAACCCAGTCAACTAGGTATTGATGACGTGCCATCAAAAGAACCAAAAATTGAGAAAATCACTGAACAAGTCTTGCCCAAAATAATTTATATTGATGATGAATCTTTAGATGATGTTGAAATTCAATAGTCACCACATTCTCACACCCTCAAGAGACGATACTGAAATATTGGAAGCTTCTGAAGAATTTGAGATTACTCAAACCCACTCATCTCCTTCCCATGGTTTTGAAACCCAATTACCACCTTCTCCTCCATAGTTTGTCAAAAGGGAAGGAAAGGAAATACTATTTGAGGAAGAAATTCCACATGGTGTAGATAAAGGGAGAAAAGAGGAAGATGCAGAATTGGTGAAAGCAATGATGTTGTCTCGAATTAAGACATAGTTGTCTAAGGTTATGAGAAAATAAATTTTATGGAAGAAATTCTGAAGTAGAAAGATGAAGAGATAAGAAGAGTCACTTTGCAAACTGAAGAGGTACAAAAATCTGTTAATGAAAGAGAAGAAAATTGGAGAAAATGGATAGAGGAGATAGAGGAAGCATTACAACAAGCCAATGCTCAGGCATTGCAAAATACTTTGGAAATAAGGAAGTTAAAAGAGGAGTTGGCAAGAAAATAACAACAATTAAGAAATCAAAACCGTTAAGCTCCTACTCAAGGAACTTCCACTTCTTTTGCTATTCTATGGGAAGTCTCTCTGGTCATTGAAAAATATAAACATGAAAATTTTGAGTTGTCAAGAAAACTTGAGGAAGTGAAGGACTAGAAGAGAAAAGAAATCCAACAAGTAGAGCAAGTTGCAAAACTATCATCAACATAATGGTGGGTGGATCGTGCAAATTTAGTATGAAGTTAATGAAATGTGTGTGTGTAATTAATAATCACCATGGACATATCTCTTATCTTTCATGAAATATTTTTCATTCCTTGTTTTGTGAGCTGAGTTTAAATTGAAGAGTTGAAAGCATAATTTTTAAGAAAGAAGAAATGGGGAACAAAAGAATCACCGAGCCAGGAAATTTTAGCCTAGACCCAGAAACAGAAAGATTGCTAGAGCAGGTGGGTTGGATGTGTTTCATTAAAAAGTATGAAGGATTTGCATGAAGAATTGTAGAAGAATTCATGCAAAATTTCCATGGTAATGTTACACAGGTAGGAGGGGAAGTTATTGAAGTGACACCTCAGGTTATAAGTGAAATCTTAGGGATTCTCGCCAAAGGGGAATTGATAAACAAGGGCCACATTAATTTTGATGAGGTGATCAATTCATTCCATGAAGGAAATGAGAAGCGACCTGAATTGCAGATACACAAAGGTAGCACGAAGGGTATTAATAGAAGCAGTCTAGAAGAGCCGTGGAAAGCAACAATGCTCTAGCTTATGAAAATTCTCACTTGTGAAGGGTAGTACAACATGGTGTTGGGCCCAGGAATGCAACTACTAATTCATTTAAAGTATGCAAACACTAGACCAGAGACTCGGGTTAATCTTCCTTCTTTCCTATTCTCTTAGATTTCTTCTATGATAGATAGGGTAAAAGGAAAAGATGGTCACATAAAACACCCTACTTTAATTCATCTTATTGTTAAGCATCATTTCTTAAAGAAAGAGTCAGGGAAAGAAAAGTGGTGAGAATTTTTATCACCTATCAAGAAGGAAAAGAAGGAGCCTATGTTAAAAAATTTGAAAATAGAAAAAGGGGAACCCTCAAAGAAGAAAACAAAAAGGGCAGATAAGGAATATGAACTCACAAAAGAGGGGTGATCAAAGAAAAAGAGGAAAATAGAAAGTGAGGAGCCCAAGACCTCTAGAGTTTACTTGTAGCTCTACAAAAAATATCAATAGGGAAGAAACAAGAGAAGAACCTAGCTCTCATTTTGACACCCATAGGGCTCTTGATGACCCCTCTATTACAGAACCTAATGAACCTATTCAACAGCCTCCAGTTCAAAACCCTCCTGCCACACTTTCTACTAAGAATGTTCCCCCTGTGTCAACTCAACCCAGTCAACTAGGTATTGATGACGTGCCATCAAAAGAACCAAAAATTGAGAAAATCACTGAACAAGTCTTGCCCAAAATAATTTATATTGATGATGAATCTTTAGATGATGTTGAAATTCAATAGTCACCACATTCTCACACCCTCAAGAGACGATACTGAAATATTGGAAGCTTCTGAAGAATTTGAGATTACTCAAACCCACTCATCTCCTTCCCATGGTTTTGAAACCCAATTACCACCTTCTCCTCCATAGTTTGTCAAAAGGGAAGGAAAGGAAATACTATTTGAGGAAGAAATTCCACATGGTGTAGATAAAGGGAGAAAAGAGGAAGATGCAGAATTGGTGAAAGCAATGATGTTGTCTCGAATTAAGACATAGTTGTCTAAGGTTATGAGAAAATAAATTTTATGGAAGAAATTCTGAAGTAGAAAGATGAAGAGATAAGAAGAGTCACTTTGCAAACTGAAGAGGTACAAAAATCTGTTAATGAAAGAGAAGAAAATTGGAGAAAATGGATAGAGGAGATAGAGGAAGCATTACAACAAGCCAATGCTCAGGCATTGCAAAATACTTTGGAAATAAGGAAGTTAAAAGAGGAGTTGGCAAGAAAATAACAACAATTAAGAAATCAAAACCGTTAAGCTCCTACTCAAGGAACTTCCACTTCTTTTGCTATTCTATGGGAAGTCTCTCTGGTCATTGAAAAATATAAACATGAAAATTTTGAGTTGTCAAGAAAACTTGAGGAAGTGAAGGACTAGAAGAGAAAAGAAATCCAACAAGTAGAGCAAGTTGCAAAACTATCATCAACATAATGGTGGGTGGATCGTGCAAATTTAGTATGAAGTTAATGAAATGTGTGTGTGTAATTAATAATCACCATGGACATATCTCTTATCTTTCATGAAATATTTTTCATTCCTTGTTTTGTGAGCTGAGTTTAAATTGAAGAGTTGAAAGCATAATTTTTAAGAAAGAAGAAATGGGGAACAAAAGAATCACCGAGCCAGGAAATTTTAGCCTAGACCCAGAAACAGAAAGATTGCTAGAGCAGGTGGGTTGGATGTGTTTCATTAAAAAGTATGAAGGATTTGCATGAAGAATTGTAGAAGAATTCATGCAAAATTTCCATGGTAATGTTACACAGGTAGGAGGGGAAGTTATTGAAGTGACACCTCAGGTTATAAGTGAAATCTTAGGGATTCTCGCCAAAGGGGAATTGATAAACAAGGGCCACATTAATTTTGATGAGGTGATCAATTCATTCCATGAAGGAAATGAGAAGCGACCTGAATTGCAGATACACAAAGGTAGCACGAAGGGTATTAATAGAAGCAGTCTAGAAGAGCCGTGGAAAGCAACAATGCTCTAGCTTATGAAAATTCTCACTTGTGAAGGGTAGTACAACATGGTGTTGGGCCCAGGAATGCAACTACTAATTCATTTAAAGTATGCAAACACTAGACCAGAGACTCGGGTTAATCTTCCTTCTTTCCTATTCTCTTAGATTTCTTCTATGATAGATAGGGTAAAAGGAAAAGATGGTCACATAAAACACCCTACTTTAATTCATCTTATTGTTAAGCATCATTTCTTAAAGAAAGAGTCAGGGAAAGAAAAGTGGTGAGAATTTTTATCACCTATCAAGAAGGAAAAGAAGGAGCCTATGTTAAAAAATTTGAAAATAGAAAAAGGGGAACCCTCAAAGAAGAAAACAAAAAGGGCAGATAAGGAATATGAACTCACAAAAGAGGGGTGATCAAAGAAAAAGAGGAAAATAGAAAGTGAGGAGCCCAAGACCTCTAGAGTTTACTTGTAGCTCTACAAAAAATATCAATAGGGAAGAAACAAGAGAAGAACCTAGCTCTCATTTTGACACCCATAGGGCTCTTGATGACCCCTCTATTACAGAACCTAATGAACCTATTCAACAGCCTCCAGTTCAAAACCCTCCTGCCACACTTTCTACTAAGAATGTTCCCCCTGTGTCAACTCAACCCAGTCAACTAGGTATTGATGACGTGCCATCAAAAGAACCAAAAATTGAGAAAATCACTGAACAAGTCTTGCCCAAAATAATTTATATTGATGATGAATCTTTAGATGATGTTGAAATTCAATAGTCACCACATTCTCACACCCTCAAGAGACGATACTGAAATATTGGAAGCTTCTGAAGAATTTGAGATTACTCAAACCCACTCATCTCCTTCCCATGGTTTTGAAACCCAATTACCACCTTCTCCTCCATAGTTTGTCAAAAGGGAAGGAAAGGAAATACTATTTGAGGAAGAAATTCCACATGGTGTAGATAAAGGGAGAAAAGAGGAAGATGCAGAATTGGTGAAAGCAATGATGTTGTCTCGAATTAAGACATAGTTGTCTAAGGTTATGAGAAAATAAATTTTATGGAAGAAATTCTGAAGTAGAAAGATGAAGAGATAAGAAGAGTCACTTTGCAAACTGAAGAGGTACAAAAATCTGTTAATGAAAGAGAAGAAAATTGGAGAAAATGGATAGAGGAGATAGAGGAAGCATTACAACAAGCCAATGCTCAGGAATTGCAAAATACTTTGGAAATAAGGAAGTTAAAAGAGGAGTTGGCAAGAAAATAACAACAATTAAGAAATCAAAACCGTTAAGCTCCTACTCAAGGAAATTCCACTTCTTTTGCTATTCTATGGGAAGTCTCTCTGGTCATTGAAAAATATAAACATGAAAATTTTGAGTTGTCAAGAAAACTTGAGGAAGTGAAGGACTAGAAGAGAAAAGAAATCCAACAAGTAGAGCAAGTTGCAAAACTATCATCAACTTTATTGGCATTGAGAAAAACCTCTGGGTTATATTGTTTGTTCCTCTGTGAAAGATTTCTTCAATGGAAAATTAATCAGTTGGTTTTGGACAGGAAAACAAAGTATGAGGATGACGATGATTTTCTTAAGGACTTCTATAGAATTCATCCTTTTTATCAAAACCAAATGTGTGAATTCTATCTGCATGGATTTCTTTTAGGCCATTATTATCAATCTTTTTTGAAAAATTATGTTGGTGAAGTGCAAGTTCGAGAATTTGTATCTCTGTTACAAAATCAGGTAAAGTGGAAAGATAGATTAAACAATATAGAGAACAACAAAATAGATTGGGACTCCCAATTAGAGATGAAACACCAAACTTTTTGGACTTTAGATCAAAGTTCATTTTCATTGCACAAGTTCATCAAGTACAACCCACTTATAGGAGGAATCTAACTGCTAGTATGAGAGCATCAGAGATGTTCAAAACCAATTACCCTACTGAGAATTGCAGGCATCCAGAACTAGGTATAATACCATTCCAGTTCCATTAAGAAGGAGGGAACCTATTTCTCCTGCAAACATTACCTGGAGTCTTAATAGGGTAAGGTCATTCATAAGAATTATGGAGGAGTAGGATATAAAATGGGTAGGAATGAAGTTTAGACCTCCATTAATCCTTATGCTTGTTCCATACCTGGACACACCAAATAATTTTGCAGGGGAAGATATGAGAGAGTGTACATATGATGTAGAGAAATGGAATGGATATGTATCCCCTCAAAATTACCATCAATACAATTTCACTCAGGTGGAACTGGTTTTATGGATTGAGAGATAAAACAAAAATATACCAGATCAACCATGAGACATGGTTTAGGATAGGAGGGGGAGGAATGATGAGTGTTTTATCATGATACTTTAAATCATAATTTATGCTTTAAACTTTTAATATTCTGTGAACTAATATGCCTAGTGACATACTTAAATACATGCATATTTACTTATTTCTGCTATTATATGCTGCTTATTAGGAAGAATATTAGAAACCGTATCTTTTGGTTAAATGTTTACTTTATACTTTTTTGCACGTATGGATGGTTTAATAATCAGAATATTGTCACTATGTTCTGTTTTATCTTCATAAATGCATTCTTGGAACTTTAGTTTGAATTTGAATAAAGTGTTGGTGCCCGAAAACAGGTTTACACTTCTACAAGGCATAGACAAAGATGATTCCTCTGAATACCTATTGAAAGCCACTTCCAACTATCAATATCCTTCAGGCTTGGACCAACTGCGACAAGGATTTTCTGCAAATCCTTCTACACTTTGGGCTCTGCAAGACCCAGGAAGGTAATCCCTTTAGTGAACTTCCTAATCTCTGCACCACACTCAGGAATTCACTGAAACAAAGAAGATTATCTCATAAAAGGGCTCAACAGAAAGAGAGAATGCTCAAGGATGGAATCCTCCAGTGATCCTCAAACTAACTGGAGCATGAGATGGGTAGGACAACTCAAAAATACATAAAAAGCTTAGTAATGATGTTCTGATACTTATGAGATTTATGACGTCACAAATAAAATAGACAAGAAACTGAAAACCTAACGACATATGCTAGCAAATACTGATAGTTCTGATACTTAAGATAAGTACAGATCCAATAGCCAACAAGATGAGAGGGGGGGGGGTGAATCATACAAACTTAATCATCCCAAAAAACATCAGATTCAACCTCGGTAACATATATATCAGTCATTTCTACAGAGACAGGAAGGTCAGTAGGGAAGCCATTGAAAGGTACCCGATTACTGAGAAAGAAAAAATAACTGGTAAAGTTGAGCAAAACCTACTACCCGCCTAGGGCTTTTGCCAAACCCTGGCGGGAAATTCTCTTTGTTTTAATGCGGTATATTACTCTAGATGGTAGGTTTACGAAAGTCTATGGGTATCATTTTGTTCTGTTAAATCACTTTAGGCATAATGATAAGGTGAATTTTCCTTATTTCTTGCTTTGCTCAATGAATGCTTCCCTTAAAGCCTACAAAGAGAATCCTCTGGGCGATACTGCAATGCACCAAGGCCTAATGGTCCTTATTTATGACCATTTAAAGGCCAGTCAAAATAACCGGATGCAGCCCTCTGTGGACTTTGAGGAAGATATGTCTGATTTTGCTTTTTCGGAGGAGGAGGAATCCGACAATGATTCCTCATCTGATACTGAGGATAGCTCTGATGATTTAGAATATGAGAGTAGTAAGAAGAGGAAAACAAGACCCTCATCTTCCAAGGGCAAAAAACTTCAAATCAAACCCTTGATCAACATCTCTTTGGAAGAAGAGGATTCAGATTATTCTGAGGAGAAGAAGAACCCTAAAGGGTTGTTGAAGAAGAAAATTAAAAACCAAGCCCAGACCCAGAAAAAGCATAAGAAAAAAGAGGAGACTGGCAAGGAACCAGAAGCTGACAAGCAAGCTAGGACCCTGGAAGCAGAGCACAGCCTGGAAAAGGAGACAACGGAAGAGACTCTCAGGGCTGCCGACACTATCTCCGCCCTCCATATCCCTAAAGATGAACAGGTAACCCTTGGAAAAGCGACTCCCCCCTATGGCTCTCCTCCCGAGGGCTTGCATGGTTTTATGTAAACTATGGAATGGCTCATTGATGGTTACAAGAAAGCTGTGGATGAGTATAAAAAACTATGCAACAGAGTCCTGATTCTGGAGACCATTAATATAGGGGAGGGGAATACAATGGCTGACTATATTGAGGATCTGAAAAACACTATTGCTAAAGTAGAAGACATCAGAGATGCTTTCAACCCTAGGTTTGAGAAGATTGAAAAGGAGATGCTGGACAGAAAAAGCCTTGTGGAAACTAGTGAAAAAACACTCTCGGATACTGTCACTAAAGTGGAAAAAATTGAGGAGTGCCTTAAGAATATCATGGAGCAGAGCCTTAGTATTCTGAAAATCTCAGCCAATAATACTCATACCCTCATTAGTAAGCTTGACGATGACAAGGAAATCCAAGAAATTGACCTGGACGCTGAAGGTACAGGGGAAGCTCAAGGTCCCAAAACCTGCACCAGAGGCAAGAGGAAGGAACAAAAAATGAACAAGGATCTGGAAGAGCTGAAAGCTGTCGAGGCTACCTATGATGAGTTGGTGATAAAGGCAGAGGACCTGCTAAAGAAAATTGCTGTGTAGCGTCTCCCTGGTTTCTTTGCTGTGTTTTGTTGTTTTGTTGCTTTGCTGTTCTTTCTGTTTGCTGGTCTTCTGGCCAGTCGTTATGTATGCGGACTTTTAATCCTTTTGCTGCTCTTTCTCTTTCTATGATGTAAAGGTTTCGGGTCCTTAAAACCTATTTTTTAATCAATCAGAACATATATATCAGTCATATAACCAAAAACTGTCAAACATGCAAACTCAAAAGCATATTAACAATATAAACCTCATAACACTAGATTTAACGTGGAAACCCAAATAGGGAAAAACCACTGTGGGATTTCGGACCCACTAAGAAATATACTCTTCTAGAGTATGCTCGATTAAAAGAAAATCTTGTTAAAGATTACAAACACACTGCTAGATGTGACCCGGTTAAGGGATTTCCCTCAAATATGTTAGGATCTTCAGCTTTGTTAGAAGTGACCTTATCAAAGGATTTCAAACACTCAATCAGAATGTCACCTTGCTAGAGGATTTACATATAAGACTATTAAGTCCACTCGGTTAAGAGATTTTCTGTCACTTTCACAAAATAACAGTAATAAAAATCTATTTGCAACTTCACATCTAAAATGCTAAAGCAGATTCCTATTTTTTCAATACAATCTAGACATAGAACTAATCTTGTCTATCTGCTGGGCATCTATACTCTGTTATTCTAACAGGTCTTCAAGCTTCTATGCTCGGTGATCACTATGTAGCATCCCTGTGCATACACTTGCCCACATACATTGTTTATCAACAATTTCTTATTTATAAACAATCTTCTAACCGCTTAATCTCATTGATCACATTTCCCATAATCAACCATAGCCATCAGATCTTCAATCTTGTCCAGGTTCAATGTATCCTTTGATCTGAAAATATTTTACCCCACCTTGGAACTTGTATTGTCACCTTGGAACTTGTGTTAGGGTATTGTGGTTCAATCTGAGCTGTAGATCTTCATGCAGACTTTCCATTACCTTAGATTCGTTAACAAACTTCTTCCACAACTTACCAATCATTGATCTGCTCCAGCTCATCAACATCTTTCATTAAATATAACATGCAAACATTTAATGCATTCTGTTATAGCTCGGTTGTAACTCGGTAAATACTAAACTTCACTCGGTAGACATTCTGCCTTCATTAACCGATAGCGATAACCTTAGGGTTTACCAACTAGGTTCTTTGCCTGGTAACATAGTATAGTATTAACCTTTACATTTTACAACATATTTATGATGTTAAAACAATCTAAAACATCATGATCTCATCATTGTCTGACTCGGTAGTAGTTTCCCATTGAATACCTTATTCATCCCTTTATTCATCATATTCTTTCCTGTGTCTTTTACCGACTTCTTTATAATCTTCATATCATACTTCTCAAGATATGGCAACACCATACTGAATTAGAAAATCAATTTCTTGACATCAATGACAAAATAATAATATCAAGATAGTAAAACATCTTTAATCAGTTATGTCCATAATCATCAACAACCTTCTCAATATCCTTATTGAAATGTCAACAATCTTTCATTGTCTGTTATATTGTAATATTGCCAACAGTCTCCCCCTTTGGCATTGATGGCAAAACCAATTGATTTGACCTTTAAAAGATTTGGATTACTATGATTCTAAAATGCTGAAATTCTCTCCCCCATACATTAGACTTCTCCTCTGTTTTTAGTCTTTATTTCAATCTGTAGTCTTCTCTCAGTCTTCTCTCATACATTAGTCTTCTCCCCCTTGGTAGGTCTTCTCCCCCTTTGACAAAAATGCCAAAAAAGGAAAGAACTAAAACATAATTTCTATTTGTAAGAAGTTATTTCCTTCTGTTGTGTATTAACTGAGTCTCAGTCAGAGCATTTGTCTTCAATTCCTGTTCCCTGTATAATTCTCTATATTATTCCAGTATTAATTCCAGTACACTTTTAGAAAACCTTCTAAAGTGTATAACTCCAACATCAACTCCCAAAAGATATTCAAGAGAGTCATCGGATTGATGCTTTCACCGAACTTAGTCAGTGAGTAGAAGATAAGGGTAGGACCCCTAACTTACTTCTGAGATATTCAAAAGTGTCCTTTGGTAGTGGCTTGGTGAAGATATCTGCTATTTGCTCCTTTGTGCTAACATATTCCAACACCACTTTCTTCTCTTAAGCTTCTTCTCTAAGATAATGATATTTGATAGATATGTGCTT
This sequence comes from Cryptomeria japonica, assembly GCF_030272615.1. Classification (NCBI taxonomy): domain Eukaryota; kingdom Viridiplantae; phylum Streptophyta; class Pinopsida; order Cupressales; family Cupressaceae; genus Cryptomeria; species Cryptomeria japonica. The sequence goes on from NC_081408.1 coordinate 544,791,492, forward strand.
TGTCTTAGAGTGCATAACAAGATTCTTTGAAATATTAATGGCACTAGTGTTATCACAGAATATAGTTACAGGCTCGGTAACTTTCTCATTTATACCTTCCAATAGTTGTTTGATCCATGCAATGTTGGTACAATTCAGTGTTGTAGCAACATATTTAGCTTCTGCTGTTGACTGAGAAACACATCCTTGTTTCTTGCTAAGCCAACTCACTAGTCTTTCTCCTAAAAAGAACGCTCCTCCACTTGTGCTTTTCCTGTCATCAATGTTGCCTGCCCAATCAGCATTATTATAAAATTTTAAATCAAAATCATTTCCTTTCTGATATACTAAGTGATGCTCTGCAAAAAGGATTAGAAAATTTGTTTGATGGCAACACACACAAGAGCACAAGAAACAAACGTTAGTGTTAGCAACAAAAGATTATCCTAAACATGCATATCAAGAGAGATATTAAGCATGAAATAGAAAGCATATAAACATAGAATAAAATAGCTAATCAAGATGCTCATAGTTGCTCCTCCCTTGTTCCTCTCCTCTCCAAGTCCCAAATGAGTGTAGCTCTCAGCTTTTAGCACTAGCCATGGATGCCATATGGAGATTCAAGATGGTTGAATATGATAAGCAAATACTATGCAAGTGTAGATAGTGATGCTATGAGAAAGCTCTATGCTAATGCCAGTATAACAACAATACTCTAATGCTTTCTCTTTTTTGCTTGAGGAGAAGGGTTCTATTTATAGAAGAAATGGGGAAATGAAGGGTTAAGATTGAATGGTTTAATCAAGGGCCAAGTTTGAAAGTTGGGGATCCATGTGCACAATTGGCACCAATAAAATGGTGACAAGTGTCAACATAGGATTGGGTTGAGAGAAGAGGTTGGAGGCATTAAAGGCCTGAGAAGACCTCATGGTTATCTAGAGGCTAAGGGTCAAGTCCAAATTAAGATTACCCACTGGATTAAGAGTTAATCCAAGGATAAACCTTTGTGCAAATGTTTAAGAGATAATCATGGTCAAAGCATTAATGGCCTGATGAGACCTTTGGGTTGGGTAGAGGTTGAGTCAAAACAAATGTTTTAACCATGTGGGAGGGTTTGAGGTAACCATTAATGGTTATTGGAGACTTTGGGGATTAAGTGGTTGAAGGTTGAAAGCCTTCAATGGTTATCAAAGACTTTGAGCCATTTAGTGGTTGAAGGTTGAAAGCCTTTAATGGTTATCAAAGACTTTGAGGGTTTGAGAAGTGACTTCCCTTTTGCTTAGGAATGTGACAAAGTTTAGAGAAGGGGTTAGGTTATTTAGAAGTGATTAGAAAATTCTAGAAGGGGTTTAGGCATGCAAGTGGATTTTGTAGGAAAATGCAAGTGGGAGAAATTTTGGTATTTTCAATTAAAATAAAATCATTTATTTCAATTAAATGGTGTAATTTGCATTTGGATAAATGTTCAAATAAATATTAATTTATTTAAATGAGAAAAATGAAGATAAAGCATTAAAATGCTTGAAGACTTTGAGGGAAACCATTAAAGGCTTGAAGACTTTAAGGAAAACCATTAAAGTCTTAAGAAGACTATGGAAGGAAGCCATCAAGTTTGAATACTTTAAGGGAAACCATTAAAGGTTTCAAGTGGGTGAGGATAAATAGGATTTTAAATAAATAATTTATTTAAAATAGTTGTGCAACTTGCTTTTGTAGGAAAATACAAGTGGGTGGAGGATAAAGGTGATTTTAAATAAATTATTTATTTAAAATAATTGTGCAACTTGCATTTGTAGGAAAATACAAGTGGGTGGAGGATAAAGGTGATTTAAATAAATGTTAATTTATTTAAATGTGAGAGGTGGGATTTTGGGGGATTTAAATAAATATTAATTTATTTAAATGTGAGAGAAGATTTAATTAAACAAATATGATTTATTTATTTAATTAATGGTCTGAATTTGGTTAAGTGAATTAAATCAAATAAATTGAATAATTTATTTAATTAATAGGATAAGAGGGTTAAGATGAATTAATTAAATATTAATTTAATTAATTCATTAATTGATGGTTAAATAATCAAATAAATACTAAGTATTCATTTAATTAAGTGGACAGATTTATGTGACTACACTAAGCCATAATCTTCAGTGCCTTTTAAGTATCTGAAAATTCTTTTGATTGTCGTCATGTGTGTTTCCTTAGGATCTGCAGAAAATCTTGCAACAATACCCACTACATGTGCTATATCTGGCCTGCTGTGAACAACATATTGCAACTTTCCAATCATAGATCACTAAAGTGTCTCATCAATAGATGCAGATTCATCATTCTTTGATAGTTTACAATTGGTAGTCATAGGAGTACTTACTGATTTTGAATCCTCCATTCCAAATTTCTTCAAGATTTCATTTATGTACTTGGATTGGGTAATGAAAATCTCATTTTTCATTTGCAGTATTTGTAAACCTATAAAATACTTTATCTCACCGATTAATGACATCTCAAATTCTTTGCTCATTTCATTTCCAAATTTCTTGCATAGAGTGTCATTTCCACAAAATATAATATCATCAACAAATATTGCTGAGATTAGTATTCCATTTTCATCATTCTTCATGTACATGTTTCTGTTCTCACTTGTCCTTATAAAACCAATATTAATCAAATAAGAGTGCAATCTTTCATACCATGCTCTTGGTGCTTGTTTCAAACCATATAAAGCTTTGTTCAACTTACATTCCTGATCTTTATTTTCTCCTTCAACAAATCCTTCAGGTTGTTCAATGAAAACTTCTTCTTCTAATATACCATTTAGAAATGCAGATTTGACATCCATTTGATATACCTTGAAATTCTTGTAAGCAGCATATGCCAACAATGTTCTTACTCCTTCAAGTCTTGCCACAGGTGCAAAAGTCTCACCATAATCAATTCCTTCTTCTTGGGCATAACCTTTGCAAACTAGTCTTTCTTTGTTCCGAATGACCTCACCTTTTTCATTTAGCTTGTTTCTGAAGATCCACTTTGTATCGATTACATTTTTGTCCTTCGGTCTTGGGACCAATGTCCAGGTGTCATTCTTCTTGATTTGATCAATCTCTTCTGTCATAACATTTATCCAATCTTCACTGTTAAATGCCTCTTTCACTATTCTCGGTTCAAATTCAGATATCAAACATGTGTTCTGTCTCAGTTTGTTCCTTGTCATGACTGGATCATCCTTATCTCCTATAATTTGACTTGGTGCATGATGTCTTCTGACATACTTGGCTAATACAGGCTCGGTAGGCTCTGTATGATCTTCTTCATCACTCAGTAACTGGATATTTCTTTCATTTTCTTCAACAGTTATCTCGGTAGGACTTCTCAGTTGCACATAGACAAATTCATCATAGCCTTCTGGTTTTTTGGAATTACCTTCATCATTTCTTTATGCAAATTCATCAATTTTCACATTTGCACTTTCTACTATTTTGTTAGATGATTTGATCAGACATTTAAATGCTTTGCTTCTAGAAGAATAACCTAGAAACATTCCTTCTTCACTTTTCTGATCAAACTTACCATTTCTATCATCTTTATGAACATAGCATTTACTTCCAAATATTTTAAAATAACTAACATTAGGTTTCTTATCATACCAGATCTCATAAGGTGTCTTCAAAGTACCTTTCTTCAATTGAACTCGGTTCAAGGTGTAAACAGCTGTGCTTATTGC